>NC_063189.1:31386889-31421889 GCF_017589495.1 Alosa alosa | reverse complement strand
TTGGCAAATGTAGGATAATAATACGAATATGTACATCCCTTTTCATGATGCGATATCAGGGCAACTTTATTTTTTTAGATTCCTGGAGACGTTTTTTAAATTGATTTCACGGTTCATTTGTTGAAAATACTATTACGGTTAACATGAGTCCTGAACGTCTAGCGCTAAAATACGACAGAGCTTTCAATGGAAATATTGTATTACGAATAACCAATAATAGAATTTAAAACAAAAATCATATTTTTGTTTTTATTTAGGCGCATGTCGACTCGAGCCACGTGCCATTGAGCTTAGTCGTGTTGGTTTTTCTATGCTTCGTTTTAGAGAACAATGTAGTGATGCAGATACGCGGATAACCAATAGGCGGTGGTGTGTCTTGTTCTCCGAGTGCTCTCTTACGCTCAGACGCAGAGCCCAAGCCTCTATCTGTATTTTGATTTGCTCCCTAATTGACCCAAATAAAGCCCCTCACCGACAATGGCTCCTCCGACCCCGAGGCACTATCAGAGAGGGGAATTCGCGGCGAGCAATTCTCTTTCTTGAGTAATCCCATTTGCTATTGTGGTCGACCAATAGCAGAATGCCATCGGCTTGGTAAGCGTTCGACTTGACTTGCGTTTATTCTTCACGAGCGCACCGCTCCTCCATTGCGCTGCCACCGCAGACGCGTCTGTTGCCACTCTGCAAGGATTTGTGAAGCACCTGAGATGTTTGTACATAACGGCTGTGTATCAGAAAAGGATTTATTGCACATTGCGTAAAACGCGCGAGCTGCTCCGAAACGGATATCCTCAGAGACCGTTTGGGTACATCGAGTGATAAATATGCACGATAAAGCGCCCGATAGCCAAACTTCGCTAACACCAAAGGTCTCTTCATTTTTCATCGAAAATTTACTTGGCTCCAATAAAAATGAAGAATCTTCAAGAAGCCCAACTAAGGATAAAGTAGCCGAAGAGGTTCGACGGGAGTCTGTTCTCCAGGGCAGAGCGGCACAGCATCGTCTGAGTGAAGTGTGCGGTCAAGCGGCGAGGACAGGCTCTACAGTAGAGAGAGGTCCCCCTACTCAGCCCCCCCTAGAATGGTACCGACGTTCACCCTTAAACTTTGATACCCCGGATCGCTCAGAAAGTAAGTACAGTTGCAGTTTTGTTTCTGTGTAATGTGTTATGTTTGTTATGTTAGCGCATTTCAAACTCATGCATGCCTATGGTAGAAACTTTAGCCATTATCACCAAACACTGCAGTGATGCAACATGAATTCGGAGGCTCCAGGTTATATAGCTTTGTATCGAGCGCTTAATTTGAATTACCAGTCATACGACTCACCCAAACATATTATGTGGTGTACCTGTCCTGAGCATCTCCCTGCAAGAGAGACAACTCGGTTGTTTCCCCGCCAGTCTTAGCTAGACTACTAGCAGTACCAAGAGAAGGAGGTGAGCAATGTCATTTCTCTCAAGGAGTAGAGTTGAAAGGCCTGGGTAGATTTGATTTGATGATGTTTCGTAATCCGGCAAAAGGTTTCCTCTGGAAATTTGAGAAAGCACATACACTGGGCTTGGGCCTACTGCCCTATTACGGCACAGACTGCAGGTACTTTGTTGAAGAGGTTTTAACATAAGAGTTCAAATGATTTTCTGATTCAGTCTACCGATATCCCATTATCTCATTAAATAAGGGATCCATCAAAAAACGTATATGACAACTATATGACAACCTATATGCCAACTGTTATACAGTCCATGCCACTGGGGATGCCAATGATTGGTACTTGAGTCTATTCATTAATGCAGTCATTTATGAAATCCTTACAGTGCATTTTTTATTATTATTATTTAGGCCCCAAAGAGGAGAGTTCGGATGAACGCTGCTATTCCGTCCCAAGTGACAGGGATTCACCCCTTGGACCAGAACCAATCTATGGCAGTGACGACTCAGATCGAAAAACAAGGGACTGCCTGACCGATGACAACGAGGATGCTCCCCATGTTTTCGACGAGCCTTCCGACGCAGATACCCCAGACCCAAACTTGGCCCGTAAGAAGAAAACCCGGACAGTTTTCAGCCGCAGTCAGGTCTTCCAACTCGAGTCCACCTTTGACATGAAACGCTACCTTAGCAGCTCGGAACGGGCAGGTCTGGCTGCTTCCCTGCACCTGACCGAAACTCAAGTTAAAATCTGGTTCCAGAATCGTCGGAATAAGTGGAAGAGACAGTTGGCCGCGGACTTAGAGGCAGCGAACATCTCTCACTCGTCCCAGCGAATTGTTCGTGTGCCCATCCTTTACCACGAGAGCACCACGCCACCGTCTGCGCTGAGTTTCAGCGTGCCGCAGGTCTCGCCACCTCTTGTGGGGTTCTCCAGTTCTGTGAACTATCCCCTCACGTCCTTTGCCCAGTCCATGAGCGTACTGAGGTCACAGATGACTGGACTAGTCTAAAATTGTTGTTTAGAGGATCTCCGCGAGGCCCGAACTGTCATTATGGCAATACTGTACCCGAATCGTGCAATAATTCACTTGGCCGCAGAAAACTACATGTTAATGTTTTGTTGCATCCAAAGATTACATTTAACGTGATTATTATACATACATTTTAGTTATAGTCATACTATTTTTAATGTGATTAACGTCTACTGTAGCCTACGTCTGTCTTGACACTACAGATCATATTTTTACGCATGGGATGCAGGCCCTAGCTGTTTGTGCATATTTTAAGATTACACTTTTTTTCAGCAAATATATTTTTATTCTGAAGCACACTTTTCCAACCTTATCACTTTTTCACATGGTGGGTTTTAATAGCGATTAATAAAACTGATCACAATATTTCTGTCTTAAGTTGTGCTTTTTGTTTTTAGTTTTGAAAGCAGTTTACACATGATACGTCCACACAAACAAACAAGCAAACAAACAAACAAACACACACACACACACACACACACACACAGAGAGAGAGAGAGAGAGAGAGAGAGAGAGAGAGTACATCGCACCCTGGTTTCTATTTTAAGTGCATTTGACAAGAAAACTGACGAACAGAACATGGATAACTGTTTAAAAGCATGCGAGGCTATAGAAGAATAACCCTCTCTCACACTCTCCTGGTAACAAACATTTTTGCATAATGAACTGTGCAAGCATCGACAATTCATGTACACTACATAAAAATCAGCTACTGGATAAAATAGCGAGACGAAACAATCGTATATAGGCCTATCCCAGCTCCAACAATGACAACTGTACTTTTGCATGATACCCTGACCTGATCTCCAGAGAACTAATTTTGCCCTAGGTTGCTGCCTATTGTGCTATAAGCATCTTGGCTTACCATTCGCAACATGTAATCATGTGTTTGCCTCATAACCACAGTAGCTATACAAGATTCAATAAAATCATCCGCAAAATATAGGGCTAGAGAAACATGAAATATGATGCCGTCTCAAGCCTAGGTCTAGACCTAGGCGATGCAACCCAGCAGTCAAATACTCTAATAAGAATAGCCCAATTATTACCCTCATTGAGAAAAACTCACATTTTAAGTTGGGTAAATAGAAGCTTAATTGTACCTGAAGAAAGTAGCCTAAAGCAACGATGTCGGAATAATGTTAACTCAAGACTAATAGCCGGTAAGGACGATGCTGTATACAGATTATTTACGCATCTTGGTACCGCATAGACCTACACCTATGATGGAGAAGGAACTAAACTTGATCAGTGGTTTTGTTTCTTTAATTCAATAGAAACTACAAAACACATTTAGATAAACCCGTGCATTTCAATAGCCACAGTAGGCATATAGAATTGAAGCAACGTCCTTCTCCATCTGCATATTCTCATAAACTACCTTATTTTCCAGATCCACTTTGTTGTCACATCATAGACTGCAAATACCCCGTAGCCTTTATATATTACAACAGTTGATAACACATGACTATTAATGGCGATATTTACTGTAGCCTATGTGATCGATACAAAATCTCTTCATTCAAGTGACACGGTAGCAGATCCCGCCACTTCGAAAAAGACTCTTAGGGGTAGCCTACAATGCGTCAAAATGAAATACAGCGCCTTGAGGTCTCACAGAACCTTAGAACAACTACTCATTGCCACAAGGAATGGAAGATCTATTAAGTCCATGTAGTGCATGGAAGCTTGGGAAAAAAACATAGGCCTACATTATTTTTACCAAATCCAAAAATCTAAATCTAAAATAGTATTTTTTATTAGGCCTATTATTATTTTTTAAAAAGATGCAGATTAACGTACAAACAAAAGTATTTGTGATTTTTGGCTCCACGAAGATACACGTATGTCTCTGGTCATACGATGTTTAAAATTATTCGTAATACACAATGATCCAACATATATGTTAGAGAACAACTCATATGTAAGAAGCTAATTATTTTCTTTAACACTGTAAAATGTGGCAGAAATGGGTTATCATGCAAACCAGGGCACCGCCTTCTTGGAAGGACATTATTAAAATTATTAAATAATCCGCAGTTCAGTTACATTTCCTTACGTGGGCCAGATGTATAGTAAACTCACGGTGTAGCCTAACTCCCTCCCCGAAATTCAATTGGTCACCATCTTCATTGACGTGATAATCCCGACCAATGGATAAGGAGCACTTTTCGTTCTTCCGGTTGGAGGAGTAACAGGGGGCCAGACGTGGTTGCAGTGGGAATCTCGGAGAGATGGTGCCTGAAGAACCGAGAGGGAAGAACAGAGCTAGCATATAAAAAAAAACTAAAACTAAGCTAAAACGCACTGGTCTTCTATATCCACTGGATAACTATGAACAAAGAAGACGCACCATGCTGTCGCCCTTCCTCTCTTAAATTCACTATCGACCACATTCTTAACCATAATAGCGTCGGGAACAAGTTTGACAGCTGTCACTCAAAAGTGCAAAGTGAACCAGTGTGCGGCAATGACTTCGCTCCCCGTAGTTTGGACCATGGTGCCCATCGTGCTGAAGATTTTCGGAGCATCACATTCAGTGAGACAGGTACAGGTAAACCCGCCTACATAATACCGCGCACGTTATTATAGCCTATAGCATATATTAAACTTCTCCAAACTGTATTTTTAGGAGAAAACTGCCCAGAGTCTTGTCACACAACTACGGCACCACTAAAGCGGGAGACGGACGCGCTGGAAAGTCTGGACACAAGATGTGAGAATGCGGACAGCTGCGATGACGGCAGCAGCATGCAGCCACATAAGGGGGACAGTAAAAAGAGTAAAGTAATGGCAAAAAAGAAGACACGCACAATTTTTTCCAAGAGACAGATTTTCCAGTTGGAATCTACATTTGACATGAAACGGTATCTGAGCAGCGCAGAGCGGGCATGCCTTGCCAACTCATTGCAGTTAACAGAAACTCAGGTGAAAATTTGGTTCCAGAATCGACGGAATAAATTAAAAAGGCAGATTTCCACAGATCTGGAAGGACCTAATATGGACTTAAGTGATGCCGGAAAAACATTATCGTTACCTACTTTCTACAAAGAAAACCACATACTTGGAAGGTGCTTGATACCAATGCCTTTACCAGTCATGTATCCTGGAGTTAGCGCGCCTTACTTGTGCTTTTCGAACGCTACCAAATATTTCAGCATTTTCGATGGGGACGTATGACCTCCTTGGCGTGGTGTCTGTGTAAATGAGTCGCCCTCTTGATGCCAGGCAGTCAAAAGAGCGCCCAACACACACACACACACACACACACACACACACACACACACACACACACACACACACACACACACAAACACCATTGCTGATAATGGACAGTGGTGGAAGAAGGTCCTTACGAAGCACATGGCTATAATAAATTTGTGTTATTTATTCGTGAACATCAACAGTTTCGATATAACGCTATCCTACCATGTGTTGTTGAAGGCTTTATGCAATCAGTCATCAGTAATCTTTTATTTTATATGGATCATCCTAATTATTTGGTCTTAAACACACATGATAGCCTACTGCATAAATCCCCATTATTATTATTATTATTATTATTATTATTATTATTATTAAGCAGCCAAAGATGGATGATCGTCGCATGTATTTGTATAAGGAATATTGCTTTTCAAATTATTCAGTATTCGATGAATGTAATGGACATTTTTATTTCGGTTATAACGCATGTGTATTACTTAAACTACTTTTAGAGATATCTCGTTTTACATAATTGCGCAATATGGCCGGGTATCCTTATTAAACTTCTTATTTTCACTAGTTTATTTTTCAGCTATATTGCAATTATTGTGTCCTGTGTTACTTTCCTTGCTTGAAGCTTACCACTGCAACATGGTGCTTAGGAAAGAGTTATAGAAATTCGGAAACTTCAAAAAGAGTTCACACGTAAATCTACTTAAAAATTGACTATTGAAAGGAAAATATCCAGCCTTCAACCTGCTTAATTGTGTAATATGCAATCACAAGCTTTATAAAGTAGGCCTATTTTAAATTCAATCTTGAAATCTTAAATTCCTGATAAAATCTTTATCGGTGGACCTGTAATCAGCCAACTTTTCACTGTAGGCTGTTGCCTGCCATGTAAAAACTGATCATAGGCTATCCCCTTTGTATTAAGTCAAAATCGAGAAATGTGGTTAATTTCTGCTTTAACAATTTAATTGCGCTAACATATATTTTATTCTGAGATATAAGCCTATGGCAAACATATTAGATAGAGGCCAAAGACCAACTAAAGGCTAGTAAAGCATGAATCGCATTCAAAACACCTGGAGAGCAAGTCGGCTTTACAGCTAAAATGTTTTGTAAAGTAGGCATATAGGTTCAAATAACCATTAATGTTATTATATCAGGAATACTGGAAAGGAAGAGGATAAGGACACGTTATTTTCATTGTCATTTTAGTTTTGTATTGGGCTTTGTATTTTTCAACTGGTAATATCAGAATTGCCTGAAGTCAACATCCATCCATACATCCAGCCACAAAAAGTAACGATTCGATTTGGAAGTTAAATCTTAACATGTTCCCCAAATGACTACAAGCCTATGGAGCCCTGCTATTTCCACAGCTTAGGCCATAGCTAACTCATCAACCAATCATTAAAAGTAGCATCATGCGATCGATAGCGCATCTGTAGTAGTGTACCCGTCACCCTGGCTCTGTCTTATCAGAGCTGCGCCACGACAACCCATTTGAAATTGGACCTAGTGCTCTTAATTGACCCTAAGTGCACTCACGGCGTAGAGGACTCTGCACGGTTTCGGTTACCCTTCAGTTTGGACAGTTGCAGATGGTTGTGATTCGCGACGTGGTGGCAACATTCGTCACGTTGCTCTCCATATTGCATTTCTCCCATTCATCACAGTTTTCCATTAATGTTTCGGAACCGATAATGGACGAGAGAGGTTAGGGAGATGGGGTGAAGATGGGTGGGGGAGCGGGAGCGGCAGGCTTCTAGACTTCCTGTCTCTGTCGTTGCAGACGCCTCGAAAACACGAACACCTTCCGTCGCCTATGCAGATGCTCACCCATGACATCACCCATTAATTGGCAACGAGCCAATTATTAGAGTGTATCAAACCTGCAAGTTGTTGTTGACTTGTTTGGAAAATAAACATTAAATGAGTGATGGATAACATGCCAATATTTCCAAAATGTAGGCTATGTCTCTCAAATCATTTTGGGGATGTTTTCAATTAGGCCTATGAGAATACAATCTGTGGAATGGTCATTGGAAGACTTAGGAAAAGTGGGAACTAGACTGAATGTAAACACTCAATGTTTTTCTTACCATGGGATAGATACTTCCCTACTTCCACAGTACTGCACAACAGGGCCCACTAGAAATTACTGAATTACATTTTTAGATTTTTAGAAATTATTCACCATTTTAGGCTACTATTAAAGACAGCAGAAGGCAGCCATAAATAATGTGGATGTACTGTCTGAGGTCTGTGTGTGTGTGTGTGTGTGTGTGTGCAGTGATGGGGAAGCTAAGCTACAAGCTACTCTAGCAAAGAAGAAATCCTGCCATTTTTCGTACAGTTCTCCGTTTCTCGAGGTCACCGAGTACTGTCAGTATGCAGCCAGGCAGCTACAGTGCTACACTCTGGGGCATGAACATGGGGGCTCATGAACATGCCCCCAGAGTGTAGCACTGAAACTGTCTGGAAGCTCCAATTGTTGAGTGAGGTAAAACCGTTTTTTATCTATATGAAAAATCGCCGGATTTCTCTTTTAATGGAGTAGCTTCTAGCTTAGCTTGCCAATTACTGTGTGTTTGTTTGTGTGTGTGTGTGTGTGTGTGTGTGTGTGTGTGTGTGTGTGTGTGCATGTGGAGCCATATTGGTTTGTTTGTGTGTGGGTGTTTGAATGTGCAGTGGGGTTGTGTGTCCACATGTCCTCTGTGTGTGTGTGTGTGTGTGTGTGTGTGAGAGTGTGTGTGTGTGCATGCGTACGTGTTGTGGTATGAGAGCGCTCTAGGCATGTTTTGGTGCAGCAGATAGCATCTCCTAAAGTGGCCTCTTGCAGACACCGGGGGGCGTCTCATGTTACACACTCCTCTGCCAGCACTTAGCAGCAGCAGCAGCAGCAGCAGCAGCAGCCAAGCCCAGCTCCCAGCTCCCTCACCTCTCCTGAGCCAGAGACTAGAGACCAGAGACAGGCCTACTGTCTGCAGGCCTGACACAGGACACCAGGACGGGACAGCAGCGCCATCACAACCAAGGGAGGACGGAGATTTATTATGAACAATGTGCAATTGGCCAAGAACACAATACTAGGAGAAGGTATTAGGTGTGTGTGATGGTGTCAGTGTGGAGATGATGAGTGTGTGTGTGTGTGTGTGTGTGTGTGTGTTTTGGCGGGTGGCTATTGGTTATTGGGTCAGAGAAAGAGAAAGGTGGGTGACACGCTGTATTGTATTTTTTGGGCACATCAAACGTGTGTGTGTGTGTGTGTGTGTGTGTGTTCCTTCTGCATGAGTGAAGGAGGCCCCATGGCCCTCTATTAGTTTGACCCTCCTCACCTTTTCAGTCCTGAGAGACAGAGGCCATTGTAGCAGGTGATGTCTCAGCAACTACTGAGAATAGTTTTAACAAAGAAGAAGAAGGGAAGAGGGGGCTTTTATATTGACAAGTGTACAATAAAAGAACAATTACATGAAGATTAATGACAAAAAGTTTTATAACCGACAATAACTTGATATGTATGTAACATATGAAAACCAAGGTGGGTTATAACCAAGAGAAAAAATCCATGTTGTAATTAGATTAGATTAGATTCAACTTCATTGTCATTGTGCAGAGTACAAGTACAAAGACAATGAAATGCAGTAATATGTAGTAACACAATATGTATATTCAGTCTCAGACAGCTTTGACTAGCTGTATTGTAATGTGTTACAATGTTCTTTTATTTCTTTCCCTACAAACAATCTATTGAAAATATTATGTCTAGCAGCATGACACCAGAGGTTTCCTATAACAACCCATGCACTCAACTCAACATTTAATTTCCAAGTGAGCAACTTCACTTACAGTGTAGATTTTATGTCAGAACAGTGCTTGGTAAGTTCATTATTTGTGAAATTATTTGATTTGTGTACAGTTTGTCCGAGCGTGACTCTAGCCTGGTCAGCCAGAGGAATGGTATGGCACTGCCATCAATGAAGTGAGCTTCTGAAAAAAGAGGCTCTGTCTTTCACACAGCAGACAGCCTGAACACCCTTGAAAGAGTTAAACCATTAACCCACTTGAGCTGCAACCATCTGCACAAAGACATTCAAAAAACTTCTTGTCATAGAAAACAAACACTGCCATTACACATCATGTCATAGCGATTAACCAAATGAGCTGTGATGTTCCATTGTCCCCTACAACAGCCATGGCAGCCCCTTCTCACAGAGCTCCCGCATGGACAAGAGTGCTTTCTCCTTAGGAACACATCCATGGGTCCTCTTCCTCAAATGAGCCAATGAGCAGCAATCTGCTCGGTCACAACCTGGGTGATGAGAGTGAAAAGGACATGCGTGGCCTTAGTTGCTGACCCAGGGTCAAGCTCCACATTTCGCTCATAATGACTCATGTTAGGGCTGGGAAAACTGACAGCTCAAATTGAGTGAGCGACCAGACACACTCGCGGAGAACAACGTTTCATTAGCTGTGTCTGACCAGTTGCAAGAGGGGCGTCCATATCGACTCTAAGAACAAAGCAGACTCTGAACGCTGTTGCAAAGCTTCATGTCCTCTCGAGCATTGTGCATGCTTTTCCGCATCACATGGGTGGTGGTTAGTGAGGTGAGTGAAGTTCCCCCTTCACTGTAAAAGTGCTCTGGGTGTCTAGACAGAAAACCCCTATATAAATGCAATGTGTTGCTGTTGTTGTTGTTGTTATTGTTGATGTTATTGTTGTTATCACTGATGTGTAGCTACATGCACATGTGTGTATGCTGGCCACCACTGCAAGATGGCTTTGTTGGAGGGCACATGTGTGTGCGACTGCGATGGTCATGTGTGATGGTCATGGACTCCAGCCTCCAGCCCCCACACAGAGCAGAGCAGGGTGGCAGGGCAGAGCAGGGCAGGCCAGCAGGGCCATGTGGAGGCCCAGTCCTGAGACTGGAGAGGGCCTCTGAGTCTGGCTCCAGGCTGGCGGACGGTGTGCAGGCACTGGGGCTCAGGCGGAGGCTGAGCGGGCCGGGGGTCTGTCTCTGTGTGTGTGTGTGTGTGTGTGTGTGTGTGTGTGGACAGGGTGGACTGGGTGGGGGGTGGGGGTGTTATTTGCCCCTTTTACCCTCAGGGTGAGAGTACTAATGGCTGAGGCATAGGGGCCCAGATGTCATGCAGGACAGCTCCGCTGGTGTGTGTGTGTGTGTGTGTGTGTGTGGGTGGTTGGTGGTGTTTGGATGAATAGATGGCACCCAAAGGTACAGGTTGGGGATGTAGATCAAACAGGCCCACACATCAACCACACTAATCCCATATTAGTGTATGATCATATTTGTGCAGGCACTTCATGAAATATGGACTTCAGAATGTCCACTGGGTCCTTTTCCCAGATTTTACAGACACATCTAAGCTACTCTACTCTACTCTACTCTACTCTATTCTACTCTGCTCAACTTTAGTTTACTCTACTCTACTCTACTCTAGAGTACTCTAATGGCAGGTTCCTGAGTGGGAACCAATTCAGCAAAAAGCAAATAATCAAAGCAACATATGAAAAGCTGAATATTGTTTATGCTTTATGTGTCTCTTTGTTTCTTTGTGTGTGTTTGTGTGTGTGTGTGTGTGTGTGTGTGTGTTAAAGGGTGTATAATGAACAATATGAATCCCACTTTGTTGTGACCGGTACACTGCACAGTTTTGTGGAAGCCAAAAATGTCTGCCATTCCTTTTATTTTCAATGGAAATAATAAAATATGTTGTGAAATATGTATGATGATAACTAGTGAGAAGTGTGCATTCTATTTTCATAATATTAAATTTAATTGATATGATGTAATAATGATATACAATGTGGGTGTGTGTGTGTGTGTGTGTGTGTGTGTGTGTGTTTGTGTGTGTGTGTTTATGTATGTGTGAGTGCATCTGTATGTGTGTGTGTGTATGTGTGTGACTGCATCTGTGTAGGAACACATTTTGGTGTGTGTCTGCATTCGTTGATGCTTTTTGTCTATGAGAGTTGATGCTGGGAAGTCTCTGCATTCCTTCCTTGAGTGTGTATACACACCTTCTCTTGCTCACTGGCGCATATTCCCCACCTAGTTCCCTTGAGATGGGGTTGTAACACGAACTCCATGACACAGCAGATTACAACACAAACAACATCCTATTTGTTAGGAAGTCTGAACCAGAGTGGGGCGCAGGCTCTTTCAGAACCCTCAAAAGAGTGTCAGATGGCGTATTGATCTGCTAATTTAGTAGACTTCTGTGGCTATTGGTAATGCATGGTGCTTAAGGAAATTGAATGGGGGATCAGGGACAGGGTGGATGACCCTTAGAAACCCTGAAGCTGTGAAGGGGAGAGGAAGCGAGGAGGAGGCCATGAAGCAGTGTCTGCACAGACGCTGTGAGGGTGTGGAGACAGAACAGGGGATTTTGGCCTCTCAAGGGTCTGCCACACACACACACACACACACACACACACACACACACACACACACTTATGGCAGAGGGACAGAAACAGAGGGGTGGACGGTTATACTGTATACAGTACAATAAGCTGTAGCATTGCTACCACTGAGAACATTCCTGTGCTGGTGTGGTATCAATATTTATATAGAAAGGGACTGACTGCTGGAATTATTTCAATTTCAATTTCAATTTAATATCACTTATAGAGCGCCAAAACATTGTACATGTCTCATGGTGCTTTACAGAGTGCAGAGTGCCATTATAGCTCATGTTCTCTGTTAGTGAAGATGGCAGAAGCAAACAGAGATAAGGTACACACATGAACCAATGACAGCTACTATGATTTATTTATTTATAGTTGTTGATGCCATACATATCAGAGCAATTCTTTTGAATCTAGCAGTTAATGAGGGAACTAAATGGGTAGTGACACTTCATGTAAATTGTCCTTATAATATACGCAATATAAATTTCCTGGAGACTGGAGTCAAAATATTTAGGATGTGATGATTTTTAAGTGATCACCAAATAAGTTCTGTGAGGGCTTAGTTGAAATGTATGATTTTTTCCCCCTTTTTTTGTTTATCTTAGTTTATCTCTCCCTTTATCTGTCACACCCATGGCTGAGCATATCCAATACCATTTAATTTCCTCTGTCACCCCAGCACCAGACACACACTTGACCTAACACAAACCCCAAACACTTTGCCTGATGCCTAAAGTGCCTACAGGCGTGTGCCCAAATGTGGCAAACCGATTCCAAAGGGCAAAAATCAATGGCACTGCCTCGCAACAGCGAGTGGATATGTGATCCTAATGGACATACGAATATCTGGTAAAAGTCGAGAAAAAATATATACGGAGGCCAATGTGCACTTGAGGAGGAAGAGAGGAAGGGCACGCTGGGGGGGACAGAGGAGGATCAGAAGGATGGGGACGCAGTCCCAGACAGAATAGCTGTGCAACATGGACATATCGACTGGCTGAGACACAACTGAGTGAATACTACACCCTCACACCTTCTCTCTCTCTCTCTCTCTCTCTCTCTCTCACACACACACACACACACACACATACAGAGAGAGAGAGAGAGACAGAGTTATGAATGAAAATACAGGGTTTGTCACAGAGTGAATCTGTGTGTGTGTGTGTGTGTGTGTGTGTGTGTGTGTGTGTGTGTGTGTGTGTGTGTGTGTGTGTGTGTGGAACAACTGCCTAACAGACTTTTCACACTGTCACACAGCTTATGGTCTGTCCATAATGTTAAGTGCTTCTGCTGTGAGCCTTGCTTAGAGCAAAGTACTCTTATGTGTATGTGTCACTTAATATTCATTTCTATACAAACCAAGACGGCAGACTCCGGCTTTACCGTGACTCGAAGAGCTGTAAACTGTGTTGTAAGGCTGCCTGTACAAATCGGCTTGGAGCTCCAGTGGAATTTTGATTTGCAATGAGAATTCTTGGACTAACCGTTGATGTGCCATGAGAAAGGTTGGGAATAGGCCCAGCACTAAACTCTGAGCGTGGTAAACAAAATCAGATATTTCAGGCAGTGAAAGCCCCAGTAAGACCCAAACTAGATTTTGTTCAAATCCACACACCTACAGTATGGCTACTGGAAAATGTAAGGTTCATTTATGAAATGCTATTTTGAAATATTAAAAAACGTTGTTTTAGAATTTTCGAACAAAATGGTTGGTAATTCGCATGTTTACGATATATTATGTAGATTTGAGCTGCAAATAGGATGTGAAAATATAAATAATGACCTGTTACACCTAGTGTAAGTGTGTGTGTGTGTGTGTGTGTGTGTGTGTGTGTGTGTGTGTGTGTGTGTGTGTGTGTGTGTGTGTGTGTGTGTGAATGAGGGAAGAGGGAGGCCCTTGAAGTGGCAATAACGGCCCAGTTAGACAGGCGCCTCTGATGGTCTGTGCACCACTTCATATCAGCATAACTGTTAATCAATTAACGAGCCCCCCACCCCCTCCACACACACACACACACCCAGGTCCCTTTCGTCCGCCCCACACCACAGGCCATGTTAATGTGCCATTAATGATGTTCTAAAAACATATTATTGATTGACCAGGCAGGATGAAGGTAAAGCGATATGTCCACACACATAGCCAAATACAGGCTTCATCGCCCACACACACACACACACACACACACACACACACACACACACACACACACACACACACACCCACGAACACACGCGCACACACACACAAACACACACACACACACACACACACAAACACATGTGCACACGCACACATGCACACACACACACAAACACCTCTGCCCCCACTACTCACTAAGCTTGAGAGTGATGAATTCCTTTGTTTGATATATGATAGCATATTTCCAAATGAAGGTTAGAGTTCATTTTAATACACTTCATTTCATTTTAAACTAGTTAACATTGGGTCCGACATCTCCTACACCACCGAGTAACTATGGGAATGTGTATCTCTGGTTTCACCATCAACATAATGCAAATATGCTGCAACATATGTCATGAGTCTTAATATTGCTGATTCACACAGCAACACTGTGGATCTGACAGCTCAAACTAACACATTCAGTAATATGACATATTCACATTCAGACCAGAGGAATGGGCTGTTTTCACCGAGGACTGGAATAATCATTTGGGAGCTAAGCTCAGTTGCATCTCATGTTGCCTGCTAAATTACAGACATGATGCTTGGACATTGATTGTTATTTGATGCTACAACAGCTTAGCAGTTGTACAGAATGAATTAGGTGGGAGGCCTTTTTGTAGT
The DNA here is from genome assembly GCF_017589495.1 of Alosa alosa. Classification (NCBI taxonomy): domain Eukaryota; kingdom Metazoa; phylum Chordata; class Actinopteri; order Clupeiformes; family Clupeidae; genus Alosa; species Alosa alosa. The sequence goes on along the minus strand of NC_063189.1, from coordinate 31,406,972 downwards.
CAATTTCAATGAAGCACTCACTTACCTTTGTACATAGACATGTACATGCAGACTGTTAATGAATATGAACATTGGCACTTTTGCATACAATGAAGAAACTCAGAGACTTCCCAGCATCAACTCTCATAGAGAAAAAGCATCAACGAATGCAGACACACACCAATATGTGTTCATACACAGATGCAGACACACACACACACACACACACAGATGCACTCACACACACATAAACACACACATGCACATGCACACACACACACACACACACACACACACACACACACACACACACACACACACACACATACACACACACACACACACACACACACACAATCAACATGCATGTTTTTTTTCTCGGAGCAGTGAGATGCCACAGGAGTTTGCACCTCAGCTGAGTGTCGATGCAGAACTGACAGGGAAAGCAAACACAGCAATGTGACCTGAATGCTGCATCTGTGATCTCTGATACGTGACACACACACACATACACACACACACACACACACACACACACACACACACACACACACACACACACACACACACACACTCACACACAATCACACACACACACACACACACACACAGTGGCTCATGCTGATCTCCGGCAAAGGGCATTTTTAAGAATCACACACAGACACACACACACAGCCGGCCTTATAGCTGCAGAGCCACCACAGCAGCATCATGTCCCCTCTGAGCATGCTCTGATCCGAGCAGGTGCACCCTTGAACTGATCTGAAGCCAGTTCTCTCACGGACACACTGCAGATCAAGCATCAACGTCAAACGTAAGACTGCGGTCTCATGAGTATCATCAGTAACACTGGTGTTAGCTATGTCTCCTGTTGTCAGGATGTGTACAGTTTTTATTTAGCTTTTATACGTAATGCTAAATCACTTAATCCTTTGCACTGTGCACTATATGCCAACTGGTTCAACTGTGTGTTGCACAGAGCATGCATGACTAGGCTGTCTAAAAATAGAAATGCTTGTTATAACTTCATTTGAGGAAAAAAAAGCAGAAATAAAAGTCAAATGTGAAAACATCTCCAGACTGCTGTGCCTGTATTATCGAGCCTTCTTCAGAGCATGTGCAGCTAGCGGTGGACGTCTCAGAGAGGATTGCCCAGTGATTGTCCTTCCTCCTCGCCCACATTTTCATTACGCCACACACACTTCTCGCTGTCACTTCACATCAGCGCTGCCGCCTCTCACCCCCGAGCGCCTTCAGCACACACGGCCACGTCGCCACCGGCCACAACCAGGAAAGGCTCTTTTAAGTGCCGCCTAATAGCTGGCAATAATCAGAGAATGGACGCACAGCTTCTGGGTGGCCGGCTGGCAGATCGAGAAATAAATAAATAAGATGAATAAATAAAAGACCTTGAGAACACACACTGAATATAGCGCCATGTTATTGGGGGGTTGTCTGTGACTGTGTGTGTGTGTGTGTGTGTCTGTTTTAAATGTACAGTAAAATGAACATAGATTGCTGGGTGAAATATTTATAGTTGTGAAGAGAAATGGTCAGTTAAATATTCCTTCTCTGAGCACAGGAGGTTTTTAGACAAAGATGGAAAATCACTTGCTCTGGTAACACTCTGTTCTGGTAAGGGTACGCAGACTGTGGACTCAGTGAATGAATTGGAGTTGTTATGTCTGTTTGAAAGGTATATTGTGTGTATGTGTTGAATAAAGTTCCACAACAAATGTGTGCAAATTAGTAGTGTGGTGAGTGAGTGAGTGTTAGTGAGTGAGTGAGTGTGAGTGGTATAAGAGTTGCAGCAGGGAGAAAGCAAATTCATACTAATATGTTTGAGGCAGAGAACTAAAAATGTAATGTGAGATAACTATATTTGGATGGAGGTGTGAGGGTGTGTGTGAGCCCCTCTCTCTCTCTCTCTCTCTCTCTCTCTCCATGTATTTATGTGCACAAGTGCACACAGAGAGAAACATAGTGAGAATGTGTCTGTATTTTGTAAAAAAAATAGTACAACTTTCAGGACGAAAACAACAGAATATATCATTAGGGAAGCAGGAGGCTTTTAGCTATTTATTGGGGGCCAAGCAGCGAAGCTGCGAGGCAACCCACAGTGATTCTACGTTTTCTTATTATTATAACGAAATGCTCATTTGCCATTGAACCATACAGTAAAAAGTTGGGAAATTTGGCACATTGATTTGGTACAGTAATATGATTAATTTCACTAAGTTTCATGTCAAGTGCTCTAGCGCCACCATTGTGTCAAATTTTGCATTACATCTATACGGGTAACGTTTCAACCGTACACATTGAGGTATATTTGGAATACTTGAATGAAGCCAAACTCAACGCACCCCATGATGTCAATTTCCACCATGTTGGACCTTACGCCATATTGAATTTCATCAAAAACACCAAGTTTTCACAGGTCACAAAATGTGTCCGATTTTCACGAAACTTGACGTAGACCATCGTCAAACCATGACTCATAAAGGCATTGCTTTTTGGAGCCATATTCAAAACCTCTCGGCCGTCACAACCAATCAAGTTTGGAAGTGAACAGGAAGTGAAGTAATATCTCAGCAAAGCTTTTACGTATCAAAACCAAACTCAATACATGGGGTCAGGACCCAATAAGGAGGATGCTCAATAAATTTGATGACTTTTCACCTATAGGTGGCGCTATAATAAGCAAAATTACGTTTTGGCCTGTAACGTGTGATGTGTTTGGAATTAAAACTTACTAGTGGTGTCTGTTAATACTGTGGGAGGTCCTAAATCCGACAGATGTGAATTTGTGACGTCAACATCATTGATCCGGCTGCCATATTGGATTTAATCAAAAACCCTTAAAAGTTTTCACAGGTCACAAAGTTTATCCGATTGTCACGAAACTTGACGCAGATGATCGTCATACCATGATTCACAAACGTATTGCTGGACCTATATTCAAAACCCGTTTCCTGTGACGATCAATCATGTTTGCAGGAACAAACAGGAAGTGAAGTGATATCTCAGCAAGGCTTTCACTTATCAAAACCAAACTTGGTGTGTGGACTCACGAGCCAATTAGGAGGACGCCCAAGAAATTTGCTGCGAAGGAACCCATTGAGTTACCGAAAATTGAACCGCTGGGTCGAAAGTTATGAAATTCGGCCCATCCCATGATCACTCTCACCAATTTACAGAACTCTATGCCCAACACTCGCCCCACCAATGGGTCCAATCTGAACTTACATTCACGCTTGTGACTATTGAACGGTGCGTCCGATTATCACAAATCAGGCACCGTCAGAATCCCTGGACCGACCTGAGTTCAATGACCCCTATTACATCACTTTCCGCCATATTGGACCTCCGCCATATTGGATTTAGTCTAAACTCTACAAAAAGTTTCAGCGGTCATAAATTTCATACGATTTTCACAGAACTTGGTGGAGATGACCTTCAGACCAAGTGGCACAAACAATACTTGCCAGATTTTTTAATTTCAAGTTTGTTTACCCATGACAGTCAATCAAATATGGCAATGAAGCCACCAAACAGGAAGTGGACTAACATCTCAGTGATGCTTTGAGTTAACATAGTGAGAATGTGTCTGGAGGAGGAAGCGCTACATGTCATAGGAGGAAGCGCTACATGCACAGAGGGTCGCGTCGCTCCTTTACCATCTATCATCAAGCAACGGAGGATGCTATCCCGAGACTGCAGTCCCGGTGTGGCTCTCCTGTGTGGTCCACTCCTGTAGGCAACTCTGCTCCCCGCAAGAAAGTCTTCCATCAACACCTCATTACCATACGGACTATGCCTGTTACCGCTACTGCTGCTGCTGCTGCTGTTGCTTCTGCTCCCGTCACTGCTGCCACTGATTCCACCTGTGCGCGCTCTGGTGGAGAGGCTAATCTCTGCCGGGTAAATCTCTCTAACTGCGGCCCCTTCCAAGAACGTCATGAACAGGACTCTTCTTTGGTTAAGTTTGCTGTCTTAAATGCTCGCTCTGTTTCCAACAAAGCATTTATTCTGAATGACCGTTTTACGTCCCACCATCTAGACTTTCTGTTTATCACCGAAGTCTTGGCTCTCTGGTGATGACATCATTGCACTTGGTGACCTTTGCCCTGCTCACTGTAGTTTTTTAAACTCACCTAGGGTCTCTGGTCGTGGTGGTGGTCTAATTACAGTGTTTAAGAACAGTTTTAAATGTAGAATTGTACCAACTGATCTGTTTTCTACTTTTGAACTACAGCTGTTTAAGATCAATGCATCTGTACTTTGTGCCTTAGTCTACCGTCCACCAAAAATTAATTGTAATTTCATTCAAGAATTTGCTGAACTTCTATCTTTTATGGCCTCTCGTGCTGATAAGTTATTAATCTTGGGGGACTTTAACATCCACATATGCTGCCCATCTAAACCTTTGGTCAATGAGTTTTTAGGCCTTGTGGACTCTTTTTAACCTTTGTGCAGTCAGTTATGGCCCCAACACATCAGAAGGGTCACACACTAGACCTAGTGTTGTCCTCTGGTTTCTCAGTTTCCACTGTTAAAATAGTTGATACTGGTGTGTCTGACCATTTTATGATTTTATTTGAATCTTCACTGTTTTGTCCCCCCCCTCCACCCCCCTCATCCTACTCCCTTGTCAGAGCTATTAATTCCACCAAAGCCTCACAGTTCACTAATACTTTTATGCTCTCTCTTTCACCTGCTGTCTTAGATTCTCTTTCCACCTGCACCGACACTGAGGATCTACTTACTCTTTTAATACATCTTGCCTTGCCACTCTTTTGATTCTGTAGCTCCTTTAAAACAAAAGCGGTGTAAATCCAATAGGTCAACTACTCCTTGGCTAAATTCCACTACCTGTTCTCAGAAAGGCTTGTAGGAAAGCAGCAAAAAAATGGAAAAAAAGATAAACTACAGGTCTCCTATGATATATTTAGAGATTCTCTTAAGGCTTATCAAATCACTGTCAAAGCAGCAAAGGCAGCTTTCTATGCTGAGCTTATTCACAAAAATGCTCACAGACCAAAAGTGTTGTTTAACACAATTAATAAAATCATAAATCCTCCTACTACAATGTCCTCTCTTCCTGCTACAACAGAAACCTGTGAGATGTTTCTCAACTTCTTTATTGACAAAATTGACAACATAAAGTCTCATATCACACCCTCAATTTCTGATCCTGCTTTGTATCAGTCTGTAGTTTGCCGCCTCCAACAATTCCAACCAGTCTCTTCTTCACAGTTGTCAGACTTGGTCTCTCATATGAAGCCCTCTTCTTGCCACTCTGATATTCTTCCATCTCACCTTTTCAAAGAAGCTTTTGCAGCTATTTGCCCTTTTATCTTGAGCATCATTAATAGCTCCCTGGCTAATGGAGTAGTACCCTCTGGCTTTAAACACGCTATTGTGCAACCTCTCCTGAAAAAACCTTCCCTTGATCCCATTGATTTGATTTGTCACAAGTCTCTTCCTATTTAAACACCTCTAATATCCTTGACAAGTTTCAATCTGGTTTTAGACCATTTCATAGTACAGAGTCTGCCTTACTTAAGGTCCATAATGATCTATTGCTCTCTGTTGAATCTGGCTCTTGTGCCTTATTGGTCCTGTTAGATCTTAGTGCTGCTTTTGACACCATTGACCACAAGATCCTTTTAAAACGCCTGGGTGTTGAAGTTGGTCTGCAAGGCACTGTATTAAATTGGTTCAGATCTTACTTAACTGATAGATCTTTTTTCAGTGCATTTAGGCAATGCTTCTTCGTCATCTGCTCCCATTAAGTGTGGTGTCCCCAGGGTTCTATTTTAGGGCCTCTATTATTTTTTTTTATACATGCTTCCCCTGGGCTCCATTTTCAATCAATTCAATATTCGTTATCACTGCTATGCGCAGATGATACCCAATTTTATATACCGGTGGCCCCTGAAAATTCCTGCTCATTGACAAACCTTTTTTCTTTGTCTTAATGACATTAAGAATTGGATGGCTAACAACTTTTTTACAGCTAAATGACAGCAAAACTGAAGTAATCATTTTGGACCACCAAATTCTGTCAACAATGTAAGCAAGTCTCTTGGCCCTCTGTCAGTTAACCATCACAGTGTGGTCAAGAACCTAGGTGTTTTCCTAGACTCTTCTCTGACTTTTAATAAGCAAGTCAACAGCGTTGTCAAGGGAAGTTTTTACCAACTTAGGACAATAGCAAAGCTCAAGTCTTCTCTCTCCTACAGTGATTTAGAAATCCTTATACATGCCTTTATTTCCTCTAGGCTTGATTATTGCAACTCACTGTATGTAGGTGTAACTAAATCTACTCTAAACAGACTCCAGCTGGTCCAAAATGCTGCAGCCAGATTACTGACTGGATCTAAGAAACGTGACCACATTTCACCTGTGTTGGCTAAACTGCACTGGCTTCCTGTGGAACAAAGAATTCATTTTAAAATTCTTCTGTTTGTTTTCAAAGCTTTACATGGTTTAGCACCTCAGTATTTATGTGATCTTTTAATTCCTTACTGTCCTCCTAGACCTCTTCGATCATCTTCCCAGTGTCTTCTTTGTGTTCCTTCTGCCTCTCTTAAATCCAAAGGTGACAGAGCTTTCTCTGTCTATGCTCCCCAGCTTTGGAATAGCCTTCCTGATGTTGTGAAATCCTGCCCCACTATTAGTAGTTTTAAATCCAACCTAAAGACCTACCTCTTCTCCCTAGCTTTTAACACTCCCTGACTCCCTCACCTCTCCCTTTTTTTTATATGTTTATATGTATGTATATGTATTATTGTTATTATTATTATTTTTATTATTATTATTTTGTATTATTATTATTATTTTATGTAAAGCACTTTGGTGCAATGCTATTGCTTTGAAATGTGCTATATAAATAAATTTGACTTGACTTGACTTGACTTAACATAACAAAACTCGACACCATTAGTCAGGACACTGTCCCAATCACTCACAGCAATTTTTATGCATATACATTGAACGCTCTAGCGCCACCACCAGATTAATGTTGGACATGCGTTCATGCGCGTGATCCTTGACTCTTTTGTCTGATTTTCATAATTTAGGTAGCATCTGAATCCCTCAACCATCCTAAGTTCATCGACCCCTATCATATCACTTTCTGCCATATTGGACCACCACCATATTGGATTTGATCCAAACTCAACTAAAAGTTTCAGGAGTCACAAATTTAATCCAATTTTCACGAAACTTGGAGGAGATGATCTAGAGCGAGCCACATAAATGATACTTGTCAGATTTTTTAATTTCAAGTTTATTTGTCTGTGACAGACAGTCAAATACAAAGCCGCAAACAGGATGTGAGCTCGTATATCAGCAACGCTTTGAGGTACAAAGTCCATACTTGGTACAGGGACGGTAACTGATTGTGAGGACGCACTAGGAAATTGGCATCATTTGGCCTCTATAGGGGGCGCTGCAATATAGGAAGTGAGGTTGTATTTCAGCAACACTTTGATGTACAAAATCCAAACTTGATATAAGGACTCGGTACTTGATTGTGAGAACATGCATGGAAATTGCCGTAATTTGGCCTCTAGGGGCGCTGTAATAAAGTAAATGAGTTTACATCTCAGCCATTCTTTATCCGATTGCCATCAAAGTTGCTGGGCCTGCTTGCTCATGTCATGGCAACGCCATTCTTGCTAGTACTGCTAAGCCCCCACATTGCTGCTTGCAGCTTTATTTAAGTATGTTTTCAACACTTAAAGATTAACAAATATCCTTTTCTTCATTAATAGAGTCTTATTTAGTGTGTTATCAGTGTTTTCCTTTGTTATAAATTATGAATTCCTAATGTGTCTATTACAATACTGAACTCATGATGAAATTCATATGGTACAAGCAGTAAACTAAATCATAATAGACAGTACTGTGTGCAATGATTAAATCTACTCAGGCACCTTAGAGACCCTTGGTAGGGTCTTCCCCGATGTTGCAATGCAAAACCCAGATTTTATTACAGAAGACTGTTAATCTCACAGAAGACTGAGATCTCACATGGAGCATGACGTTTATTGCCGGAAGGCAATGCCTGATATGGACTTTTCTTCTAGAGGAGCTGGTAGGGGGACAGTTGGTAAGTGTTCTGTTAGTCTTCTTTTAGACTTCCGCTTATTTTGAAGGGTGTTTTAATGCAGAAAAACACCCTTGGGTCAATTTTTGCTGGAATTACACTTTAAAGGGATATTCCACCATTTGGGGAATTACACTAATTTTCCACCTCCCCTTGAGTTAAACAATTGATTTTTACCTTTCTCCAGTTCATACAGCCATTCTCTGAGTCTGGTGATACCAATTTTAGCTCCAGCCTATCTAGGGTTGCCAACTTTCTCAACCCCAAATATAATGATGCTAGCTTGATATTTTCTGTTTGCAATTAAAAGTGAATTATGAACCGATAGCCACCTAGCTATCTGAGTGGAAAGTGTTTCAATTGGCATAGCCTATTCATGTAAATGCTTAGTTTAAGGGAAACGGATTATTGAAGACTTCAAGACCATTACACAAAGGTAGACCAGTCCAAATCACAGTGCCTGCGGCCTATGTCAAAGTGCCCTCACATTTTGGTCAGTAGCCTAGTGTGAACCGGATAACTCTGCAATCTCCTCGCGTTGTTTTTGTTGTTCTCATGATTTCCTTTTAAAAGTTTCTTATATTAAAAAGGTGAAATCAATTACCAACAATGACAAGCCAGCTGGAAACTTCCACCCTCTCTCCCTCTCGTTCCCAATTAAAACGAGTAGTAGCATAAAGTTCTGGTTAGATCTGGTGCATAGGCTAATGGAGACTGAGAGGACCCAAAAAGTATCATTGTTATGAAAGATGCTGTTGCATTTTGACATTGTAATCATTCTCTAAGAAGAGTGAAAACAGTTTGCAGTAAAGCTTCTCTGTCTAAATTTTGGTGCCCCTTCTGTCCCTTGGTGTCGTGCGCACAGCACGAGATGCGCGTGTTTGCGGCGGCACTGGACACTTTGTTCCAGGTGCGTTTACAGTAGCCCATAACAAGGCCGATGAGCTGTGATTGAAAATCGGGACTGGAGCACCCAAAATACGGGATGTCCCGCGTGCAATTCGGGACGGTTGGCAACCTTAAGCCTTGCATAGATCATTGAATCGGATTAAACCATTAGCATCTCACCTGCTAGCATCACGTTTAAAAGTGACTAAGATTTCCAGTAATTTTCCTATTTAAAACTTGTCTCCTCTCAAGTTAGAAGGTGTAATAAGACCAACGGAAAATGAAACATGGCGATTTTCTAGGCTGATTTGACATGGAACTATACTCTCATCAGCGTAATAATCAAATAATACCATGGGCGCAGCAGCACAATGATATCATGCAGCACTTGAAAATAGTCCCCATATAGGGTTGAGCTGCAGCAGACGAATTGATTAGTGACTATTATGCCTGAATGAGAGAATAGTTCCATGTCAAATCAGCCTACAATATCCCTTTGGTGGAAATGGTGGAAAATGACAGAAATACACACAGTGAAACTAAACTGTGGGGTAATTTGGGCTTGGTCACTGTAAGTGGTGGTCTCCATCTTTGTTTCAGTCTATGCTATGCTATCTATGCTATGTTAAATGTGTGTGTGTGTGTGTGTGTGTGTGTGTGTGTGTGTCTGTGTGTGTGTGTGTGTTTGTGTGCATGTGTGTGTATGTGTGTGTGAGCACGTGTGTGTGTGTCTTACCATTGGAAGGTTTGAATAAAGTAGTATTACTCTTGCATTTTGCATGAGTCAGAGACTTGCTGCCTTCGCCTGTCTACTCTGCTTTCATCAGTGCTGTTAACTGGAACAGAGCTGGACTGCACAGTTGCTGCCGTTCACAAACATAAACAGTGACAAAAATGCAGCTGTGTGTGTGTGTGTGTGTGTGTGTGTGTGTGTGTGTGTGTGATAAGAAGAACAGGAAAGAGTCATTAAGAGAGACTCACATACAAGACACACATACACAAATAGATATGAACCTGTAGGGTAGAGTATGAATACACAGACGGAGAGAGAGATAGGGAGAGAGAGAGAGAGAGAGATAGTATCCCTGAGTCAATTTTCTACTCTCAAGAAAAGAAAAACAGTTTCTCTTGTGATACAAGGGACATATTATTTGTTTCTGAGAGTCCATTATTTGTGAGTAGGATGTGTACCATGTAGTGTGTATGTATGTATTTGCATTTCATCTCTTCTTGTGTGTGTATACTTGCCCTCAAATCTGATGCAACCCCACCAACTGACAGGAAACCAGGTTTGCTTCTGTTCCTTCCCCTGCAAGAGCCCCAACAGGTTTCACTTTCTTCCTCCTACCCTACATCTCTTTTCTCTTCTTCTGCTAGCGCTTTCCCTGCATCTGATATGTGTTCAGCTCTTCCTCTGCTAGCGCTTTCCCTGCATCGGATATGTGTTCAGCTCTTCCTCTGCTAGCGCTTTCCCTGCATCGGATATGTGTTAAGCTCTTCCTCTGCTAGCGCTTTCCCTGCATCTGATATGTGTTCAGCTCTTCCAGACGAATTGCCGTGCACACATAAGGTCTGTATAGCTCCGCTCGGACGTGCTTCACTGCAGCTGTGGTCTTGACCTTTTCCGTTAAAGATGATTTGGTAAAATATTAATGTCTAAAATTTTTTAATTTATTAATTTAGCCGACACTTTCACCCAAAGCGACTTACACATGTCAATGAAATTAAAGGGCAAGGTGGACGCCAGGGTTTGAACCCCTAACTTTATGGATTACTGCATGTTAACTCAGCTCCTTATCCACTACACTAAAGTACCTCTGCCCAGTGGTATTACAACAGTCAATTCAAAAATATAATATAGGTATGCCTGTTTACTATGAGCAAACCATTTTTAACTGTGTGTAAACATGATTTACAAATGAGAATTAATGTAGGAATAAGGCTTTGCAAATGAAGAATACAGCATTTAATAATAGTTTACAGATGTTTAATAACAGTGTGTAGTAGAAGAAAACAGAAACTCTTGCATAGTTGTAGGGGTTTCTGTCTGGGCCAAGATAGTGTAGTGGATAAGGAGCAGGTCTAGCATGCAGTAGCCTGAAAAGTTGGGGGTTTGATTTCCGGCTTTCACTGTTATGTCAATGGCCTTCAATTTAATTGACATGTGTACGTCGCTTGTCTGCTAAATGAATGAATGTGAATGTAATCTTTACAACTCATTTGAAAACGTGTTGCAAGGCATAGAAAGTCCTCACTTTAGATAAGCTCACAAAATATCATTAACTAACCACTTGTAACTCCTGAGTTAATCATGAATTATAGAATTAGGAAGTGGTTTATAAAATATGTATCCTCACCCTAACTAATCATTAGTGCATGTGTTTGTAACAACTTCATCAACAAAATATTATTGCAACCAGGCTTAATTTCACCATTCTGGGGGCCATTTGGCCTTCAGTTGGTCATATTTGGTGGGGGGCACAAAGGCCACATGTCAGGGCACCAAGGCCAAAGTTAACTATAGTAGTAGGCTATAAAAATGATCAAAGTTGTATTTAGCCTATTCACTGCAGTAGACCTGCATCACTGTATGAAACATTTAAAACACATGAAACATGACATATTACATAGAACTGTAAATCATCTGATCATCTAATATTTACAGATATCTAGGCTATATATAACATTTATTTTATATTTGGCCTGTTATGAAATCATGTATTGAACAATGTAAGCACAGCGCAGCTTTAAGAAACTCAAATAGCCTAGATGCATGCTTAGCATTTTGTGATCATTAAGGCTACTTTCACAAACTCTTAGTCAGCTGTCCTCTGATTTACCAATATCTAGGCGATATTTGTAACATTTATTTTGTATTTGGCCCGTTATGAAATCATGTGGAACAATTTAAACACATTGTAAAACTTAAAGCCCAAATTTGGAGACATCCATGTATGTCGAACTTTACTGCAAATTCAAAACTGTATTACTCAGGAACAGCTAACTGTACAGGGGACTGCTTTACACCTTTGTGTTCGGTAAGGTCTCCTGTTTATTCTGATATATGGTTTGTCATGTGTTAAAAAAGAAGGGTTAAGTAAAGTATTCCACCGAGATAAATGGGTAGGGAGATCATGGGACATAAAACCTTCAGTAGAATGTATGATTAAATTGAATTATATTATTTACTTTTCTCACGAACCGTTCAACACAGCAATTATCGGCTAACATCGTTTAAAAGCTGAGAAAAAGCTCTTTCATGTGATACTTGGGATGTCTGTGTGATGAATAGGCTACTTCGCGAGTAGTTCAACTGAGAATGGGTGAATTTGGACGCACTTTCTTTCTTGCGATGTCACTTTCTCCACTGCGTAAAAGACTAAATTAATTTGCGCTGTGAATGCTAAGATAATTTTGACAGGCCACAGGCTAAATAAAAATCGCTATTAGTAGGACGCAAAGCAGAATATTGAAAGAAGGGGGCACCAAGGCCACCGTGGCCTATAAACCTCTGATTTTCAAAGGGGCCTCACGGCCAACCCAAGGGGCTACGCCGTCGTGGCCGCCGTGAAATTCCTACCCTGATTGCAAAATTTATTAAGTATTAACAATAATTCATAAACAGTTTTTAGATAGGCTTATTTACTATGAACAAACCATTTATAACTGTGTGTACAAATACTTTATTTATACGAATTAACATAGGAACAATGCTTTACAAATGATGAACAAAGCATTTTGTAATAGTTTGCAACTGGTTTATAATAGGAAAAAATGATTTCATTTTAAGTGGTTGTTTGATTACTTATTAAGTATAAATCATGCACTTACAAACATATTTTGGATAGGCTTATTTACTATGAACAAACCATTTATAATTGTGTGAACAAATGCTTTACTGATGATAAATCATGTATGAACAAGAAATTACTAATGATGAAGAAACCATTAACTAATAAGTAACAAGGCTTAATAAATGATGAATTGTGTGTAGTTATTATAAAGTGTTACTGAATGTTGCATACAGACTACTTGCAAGAAGATTAACTGACAAGTTGGTTTTCCAAACTTGAAAATGTGGCTAGAACAATGGATGTAGCCTACATAAAGCAATAAACAAGGGTAAAGCAAAGATGTTATCCTCTTCATTGTTGTGGCCGTTTATGATCCAATCAGCAATGTAACCAGACAAACCGTAATCCCTAAATGTGGGCACCGACAAAAACCCTTCAGCCAATCATTTTTGTTGCTGTGGTCATTTATGATCCAATCAGCAACATGTCAGACATCCTAAGTCTCCCGGAAGTTCCGGGAGTCTCCCGCATATTGATAGCGGCTCCCTGACGCCCGCAAATTAGATAAGATCTCCCGGAATCTAGAGTGAGCGATCAGGAGCGTGCATGCGAGACCGCGTGTGCGTCCGAGTGTAGCGCGCACACGACAGGAGAGAGAGGGGTGGTGTGTGTGTGTGCCTGGCGCATCCAAGACAGAGAGCATCCTGATTGGCCTGTTTCGCTAAATCAACCAATCAGTTTTCAGTGTAGGCGGGCTTTTTCCTCTTTTCTCCCGAACTTAATTAATCAGTTCAGGTTATAGGAAGTTAGGAACAGGAGCGTCATGGCAGAGTCAGTGCCTCAAAAAAAGGAAAATGTAAGACCCATTTCAAAGTGTAGGCTACCCTTGTCTCATAAGAGTAAAAAATAATGATAGGCCTAGTCTTGCACGCTGCACTGTTTGTAACAGTGACTTTAGCATTGCCCATGGGGTTAAATGATTGCAAAAGACATGTTGAGGTGAGTTTAACAAGTGTCAATTCATGTGCATATTATTCAGGCCTATAGCCTACTAGATGGCTAGTTGCCAAGGCTACAAGACCAAACTACCAAAATCTACATCACAATTTCTATCTATAGGTCTTCCTTATTTGGTGATTACATATTACATTATATATTAATCTTAAAGAAGCCCTATGCAACAATTTTAGCAAAAATGACCTTAATTATGCAGGTTGACAGTCGTTCTGATGGTTCTACAACACTTTTTGGGTCGTTTGGTGGGTCCTTCGTCAATCCCCAGTGCTTCTCCGCGGAAAAACCGAATATGCAACTTTCTGATCCGGATGTGACTCAGCGGAAGCATCCAATTGCGTCTTGAAAATGTAGTCAGATTGTAGTTTCTAAGAAGACTGCAAAACGGACTCCGACTTGGCTTTGTTGGTGTTGAAATTGTAAGTAGCCTACCCTTGGGTGAACTTCGTTTTTGTAATGTGGTTTGATAGTCTCTTGAACAATGTGTTTGCTCGACCGTTTTATTGTGAGCCCTGTATGTGTTTAGCTTGGTTTCTTGATGGCTAGCTCTCTAGCTAGTGGGGGTTTAGCGTAGCAGTCACTTGCTACCGAAGCTGCAGGGGGAGCTATGTCGTGAAAAATGCGATCCCAAATCAGGCGAAAACCCAGAAACAGCAAAGGAATAACCAGACCTGCAAAGGCCTTCTTTAAGTAGGCTAACGGTTAAAAGGTTTTTTTTGGGGGGGGGGGGGGGGGGCGGCTTGCAGGTTGGGATGTCTGACATGCACTCTTCAGTCATTCCTCTTCATTGCTGTGGCCATTTATGATTCTATCAGCAACATACCCAAACAACAATTCAGACTACAACATGACCCCAAGTAGTCTGTGAGCGGCGCAGTGAGCTGCCTGCATCAACAGCGGCGCTCGGGGAGCAGTGAGGGGTTAGGTGCCTTGCTCAAGGGCACTTTAGCCGTGCCTACTGGTCTCGGTACGAACCGGCAACCCTCCGGTTACAAGTCCGAAGTGCTAACCAGTAGGCCACTGCTGCCCCCAGCTGACTTTGCTACAAAGCTTCTAGCACCTATCTCCACTGGTCTTGTATGTGCTTGCCAGCCACATTCTTTTACCTCTGCTACCAGTTCAGCTTACTTTGATTTGATCATGCACATTGTAGTATGTGTTGAAATTCTGGCGCCAATGTTTTTGACTTGTTCATAATGTACTTGCATTGCAATAACCAAGTCTGCCAGACACAAAACATGCATGGGTTTTTCTCTATTAGACAAAGAGATCACATCACATTCTAAATCCCCCTCTAGAGCTACAATAGGAAAGACATCAAAATTTTGTTTTGACTTAAAAAGAATCAACGCTACTTTGTAGCTAAACTAGCTTCTAGATAAACTAGCTTCTAGCTAATTAGCTAGATTATTTTTCAAACTTTTCTGTTATACAACAAAACATATTACTCAATGTGTAAGTTTGCATTGACTTGTGTGGGTCCCATTCATGTGGTGGTGAATAAAGTGGTGAATAAACTGTGAAGAATAAATACATACGCAGAGAGAGAGAGAGAGAGAGAGAGAGAGAGAGAGAGAGAGAGAGAGAGAGAGAGAGCTTAATTTACATTTAATGAGGCTGCCCTTTCTGAGTGGACTTAGAGTCCATCATGAAGAGTGACAGGCCAAGGAGTGATGAATTATTGCTTATTAAAGGCCAGATTAACTTTCCCCTGTCTGCCGGCATGGACTTCCTAAAGGTGCAGGTTGAATGCTGCAATCTAGGACTGATACATACCAGTGGTCATAGACTGAAAGAGAGAAAGAGAGAGAGAGAGATAGAGAGCATACAGTACAGAAGAACATGACACAAAAAGAGAGCAAAAACTCTTCAAAGATCACAAGTTATGCTTATTTAGATGCATCAGCAAGAAGACCTACAAGTTGCACGCTGAGGAAGTCCGGGTTAAAAGTGAACCGCAGAAAAAGAGTGAGCAATACATTACATGAGTAAAATACAAAGACCTTGTCATGTGAATATTGTGCCAATCAATGTGTTTTATAGTAAACTCTTCAATATGATCTGTTGTCTTAATGTCTAACCATTATTATTATTATTTTATTTGGTTACATTATTTGCTCAGTCACAATCAAACCTATATTTACATGACCCATTTGTATTTACTCACTCTCCTTATCAGATCCCGCATGGTGATCCATGGATCGAAGTCTATTTTCCCACAGCATGACCAATCGTCCACCCAACTTTCAGTCGCTTCCTCTTCCCTTCCTCCTGGTTCATTGTCTCTGTGAGCCCCAGAGATGGCTGGTTCAGAGGGAATGAATATTGGATGTTCAGCGTTAATTGTCCAGATCTTGTAGTGGTGCTTGTTAAGAGTGTCCGGGCATGGCTTGTGGGGTTTTGGGTACTCAGGAGTGGCAGATTGAATGAGAGTTTAGGGGTTTGGGCGTTTAAAATTGGCTGCAGTATTTCACCTAAAGGGGCCCACAAGGTGTTTCCTTCCCCCCGACATTGTAAAAGCTTTCAAAGTGGTGTGCCTCCTGTTTCCTGCCTGATCAATATTGCAGACGCGAAAAGCACATTAATGCCTCTGAATGCCCTTATTGATGGGCTCAGCGTTGTGTGATCCCCAAGGCAGGCCGAGGCTATGGGGGTCTCTGAACACACTTTAGCGTCCAGTGAGAGGCCGAGGGGGAAACAAGGAGGAGAGGAAGAGGAAGATGGAGTGAGTGCATGTGCGCTGCTTGTGGAAGTGTGTGTGTGTGTGTGTGTGTGTGTAAGACACACATTGTTTGTGTGTGCACTGCGTGTGCATATCTGTGGGTTTGTGTGTGTGTCTGTGTGTGTCTGTGTGTGTATGTGTGTGTGTGTGGAAGACACACATTGTTTGTGTGTGTACTACGTGTGTATATCTGTGGGTTTGTGTGTGTGTGTGTGTGTATGTGGGTGTGTGTGTGTGTGTCGCTGAGGCAGCACAAACGAAAGACCAAGAACACACATACTTAAGCCCCAGTTTTGAGATGAAAAAGGACCAAATGGCTTCAATTCATAGTAAAGAAAATACACTATGCCTCCTGGCCAAAACAGTCCTCATGCTGTTCAGTGACAAAGTAATTTGCCTCACAAACAATGAGATCAAATGAGAAAAAAAATAAGAAAGGCATCATGTTTGCAGAGGCCAAACCGTCCTTAACACTGTGAGCTTTCATGTGGTCTTAGATCGTAACTACATTAGGATGCTCTCCTGGTATGCGGTGCGGTCCCTACAGCATTGGTCTTAAAGTTTCTGAAGCCCTATCCAGTTCCATAGTAACCATCTGCATCTACAGTCCAGTTTTTTCATTAATCCAGCTATCCATTTTTAACACCACAATTTCGTTGCAATACATTAATAGTATAATGATATGACCCCTAATTCGAATGGTGTATGTATGTATGAGAGGTGCATGTCTCCTCTGAAAGTACTACTCTTATTTTGGACATTAATCTCAGTAACTTCAACTTTAAAACTGTACAGAAGGGGTGTAAACAGGACTGTTTGTGCAGTCAGAACATTATGTAAATTCGTCTTATGGTAATCTTGCTAGGAGAAGTCGCTTACCGTATGCTACGCAAACTACAGCCAATGGAGAGTTTGGTAATCAACTGGTACGGACTTCCTTCTCACAAGGTGGTGACGACTGGAATAATAGTAAGGTAATGCACTGACTGCACAAAGTCCTATTTGTACACTTACAAGGTTTAAATGACTTGGCTTTGCCTGTAGGGAGCCTCTCCACAGTGACACAGAAGTGTAATCATATCTTGAACCTTGTCAGTGTCTTAAAGAAGTGATTTACTCTGATGGAGTTTGTCCCCAAGGCTATTTTTATATTGCTGTTGTTGTGCATATTCAGGTCATTTTGGTCCCCAATGAGTTTACACTCATCCAATTACACTCATTATGTATCATCCAAAATTAGACCCTAGGTTGTTCTTAGACTGGAGTTGTACTTTAAATGTATTCTGAACAATCAGTCTCAAGAATCAGTGTTTCTGTAAAAAAAAAAAAGCCAAAACTTTTCTACATCATGTAAACATTATTTCCCCGCAGGCACCCACACACGCATACCCACACGCGCACACATTAACTCACTGCCAGGACAAAAACCTGAGAAATCTTAATCTAAATCAGCATTATTTTATCTGATCAAGTTACTTCATGGAGTGACCTCATCTATTCTCTTGCCCTTCCTTACCACAATGTCCTCCACTCCATCTCTCTCTCATTCTCTCTCTCTCTCTCTCTCTCTCTCTCTGTGTATCTGTGAGCACATGTACGTGAGGGAAAGAAAGAAAGAGAGCGATGTGAGTGTGTGCATACACATACACATATGTTCCCCCCTAAACAATTTTCGCTTTTCTCAGTTTGTCTCTCTCTTGATGGATGGTTCTCTATGCTGAGGCATAGCTTGAGAGATGGAGGAATTCCCTCTGAAACTGCATATGGTCTACACCAGATGATGGCTCCGCATGGCAAACCAATAGGCAACAGTATCAATAACACATGGGATATGTTATTAATTACTTATGTTTATGAAAGTAGAAATGACTGATGCTATACTGCCTGGTCTTTTATGAGGAATGACAACACCAGTGTGTCTGTGGGTATTGATTCCACCGTATATTGAGAACTGACCATTTATTTGAAACAGTATGATCTGTAGGGACTTTTTAACCTTTCATAAAACACACACACACACACACACACACACACATGAGAGAGAGAGAGAGAAAAAGATACACACACATTAACCAATAATCACTTCTTAAACATGTCTCCCCAAATCCTCCTCCCTTTGCTACTGAAGTGCAGTGAAATAATGACCTTATTGTTTTTGAAATTTCTCAGAGACTGTCTGTGACTGTGGACAGACTCAAAAGCAAAATTGCTCTCTCATTTACTACAAAGCAACATGGCAAGGAGGTAAGATGTCGATAAGGCCCAACACAAAGCTTCATTTAGGGCTCTGTCAGCGAGCAGAGACAGCCCTGCCTGCACCAGCCTTGCCGACATGCTCAGTATGCCAACGCCAGCAAAGGCGCTTTTGATTGGCTTATGATTAAATTCTGTTAACAACGACGGGTGCCACAGGTCTTTGTTCGCCCACGAGATCACACAAGAAAAAGACCACGAGAGCAGTGGTTTTAGTCGACAGAGACAGGTTTTAACAGATGTATTGACATTGTGTATACCAAGCCAAGACAATAAATGCCCTAAGGTTGATTTTTGTAAGTGAAATAAAATGGCCATTTGGAAACACACTCATCCACAAATAAGAAGAAGCTGATTGACATAAGTGTGCTAAAATCATTTCTACCACAAAACATTTCTCATTTTTTTTCTCTCTCTCTCTCTCTCTCTCTCTCTCTCTCTCTCTGGTGAGTATAATGTTTAGACTGGAACAAGCCGAAAAAGGGTAATCAAGTTGAAAAATGCTGCAGGGCATCCAAACAATTATCCAGGAATTTTCCCATCGGAGGTGATGAGCGACAACACCAATATCCGTGTTATCAGCCTGTTGTGATCAGACTGAGGCCTAAACCAGCAGAGTGACACTAAACATCCCCACCACTCTCCACCAGCAGAAATTACACTAATCTGGATAACAAGCCCCCGACTACGACAGACAAGGCCTGACAGCCAAAATTACCCCCTCAAAAATAAGCCCGGATCTTTTCTTTTCTGTTTTTTTTTCTTTCTGTTGGGTCACCATGACAAGGTTTTTTTCTTTTTCTGGAAGCTAAATGATTGAGGAAATATTTATAGGATAGATATTTTCTGTCTACAATTATACTGCTGCATGCTATAAATCAATCCCTGTCACAAAGAACCATTTTCCACAAACAGATATTACTTTCCATGTCACAGGGCCTGTGTATATTTCACAGGTACCTTTTTGCCCCTCATCGTTCTTTGAGTATATGTTCCCCACCATAAGAAGAGGCCTTTCTCACTCTGTGAAACCTAACGCCTCTGTATTCCCTAAAACCAGGGATATCACATCTCAGCCAGCGATCCCAATTCCCTCTGATTCATGAGTGCAATAGATTTCAGATGAGTATCAAGACTTTGAAACCCAATCAATGCCCACGGGCCAGGCGACAGCCAACACAGGGACCAAGGGGAGGGAGAAATGAAGGAGGAGAGCGGAAGAAAGGAAGAGAAAGAATGGGATGGATAAAGGTCAGCGGTAACATTTACAAATTGAACGTGTGATCAAAGCCGTTGGGGTGTGTGGGGACCGGCGCA
>NC_063189.1:31376889-31384389 GCF_017589495.1 Alosa alosa | reverse complement strand
AATGCCCAGTGTAAAAAAAAAATTTTTGCTTTGTGTAAACATTTTGATTAATGGAAATTTAATTTTATTCAGCAGTTACAGTAATACTTTGTATTAGAATATATAATAGAAAAAATAGATGTATAGAGAGATAAGTATAGAGGTTTACATTTTACATACAAGTTTATATGTGTGGGGCAAATTGTAGCATAATTATGTGGAAGTCCTTAAAAGAGGAAAGGCCCTTTGTCAGATCACCTGTGACTATGGTTGATAAAAAACATTGTCCTAGTTGGGGGTAAATTTGCCCCACATTAAGTAAATTAGCTGAGGGCGAAAAAGTGAAAAAAAAAAGGTTTCCCACAAACACTACTGTTTGATCTTAACAGCACAAAATTGATTCAAGGTGATGAATTTGTAATCAGTTATGATTGATTATGCACCAGTCAGGAAGGGAAAGGCCGCCGTCCAATTGACTTTGGCGAGGAAGCAAACGTTCACTCGGCTATCCCTTAATATTTCTCTTCCTCTCCCAGTCCTGGACAAACGCACAAAAAAAAAAAGCAAAAGAAGTCAACTGTGATGTTGAACTTCCATGGAAACAGACGCCTCGGCGTTCCATGTTCAAAGCCCGTCAAGAGGAGGAGGAGGGAGGAGGTGGCGGAGGGGGTGACCAGATGCCCGAGTGGTCGCCGCGGGCCTCAGCGGAGGAGGACAAAGGGCAGATCCGATGTTAAATGATCAGGTTAATGAATAGGTGAGTAATGACCGGGAGAGGTTCTCAGCGTCCACACACATCAGGCCCTGAGTGCCCAGCCTTTAAAACAAAACCACATGGGCCTATGTTAGAGTTTCAAAGCACCCCTGAGTATCACTGACACTTCTCCACTTTTTTATTTATATTTGGGCCGGGGGGCGTGGAGTGTCTTTTTGGCACACTTGTATTGAATCATAAGCATGTCAGGGTATTGAGCACGCTGGATTTACATATGTGACTCTCAGTATGAAAGGAAGGCAAAATTATGAAAACAAAAGCTGTCCTTAAAAATAGACATAGATCAAATAAAGGTCACTTAGTAAACTCGTGTCGAAATGTCCAGCTTTCTGAAGTATTTGGGGATCGACAAGCACTCTTTATGTGACGTTCACACCTCTGGCCTCAGCCGTAATTATGAAACAGCAAAACACGGTGGATATTATCTTATCAATTATATTATGTCCTAAAGTATGGAAGCCTGTTTCCAGCACTTGGGGATAAAATGGCTGCCACAAACTAAGCCAAAATTCTGAGACACTAGGTTGGAATTTTGAGGGTAAAACCTCAAAATTGTGCGTTATTAAGTTGAAAGTTTTAGATACTAAGTCAACATTTTGAAACAAATTGCAATTATGAGATGCACAGAAGAATGAGAGAATGAGAAGAACAGGATTTGTTTTGAGTGACAGAAATATGATTCGATACTAACAGCTAAACAACCCTCTGCACAAGATCTAACTAGATAATAGAATCTCAATTTGCTCCTAAATGGCACATTTAAATAGTACATGTGAAAAGCTATGGGGAGGATAAAGACAGTGTTACAGGTACACCCTTCAGTCTTTCATTTGGATGTTCAGCCTCTGAAAGAGTCCAAAAAAGATGTCATACAGATATGCATTCACAATGAGGTCCAAACAAATTTAGTTAAAAGACTGTAAAAAAGGTTGTATGGTAAATAACCTGATGAAAATTACAGTATAATGGCACATGTGATTTCCTGAATACTGTGGGTATATATCATGACAATGAGGACTGAAGGTGTTCCTGTTGAAAAACCAGCATTTCAGTGTTTACCAGTGTTTGTGTTATGAAATCCTGTAGCATGATGGAAGTTTAGTCTGAAATACAGTAATTCTTTAGAAAACAAGAGCTAAGCCAAAATGCCAGATTACCTATTGTGTGTGTGTGTGTGTGTGTGTGTGTGTGTGTGTGTTTGTGTTGCATGTGGTTGTGTGTCCACACACACAAACACACACACACACACACACACACACACACACACACACACAGAGAGAGAGAGAGAGAGACCAGCATTAGTCTCATATTCTAATTTCTGTAATTCCTGTAAACTTCATAGTGGATTTGATTAGCTCAATGTACAAGACCCACATAGTATTCAGTATTCACTGGATGTACTGTATGCGAAAACCCACCAATGTACCTGCACCTCGCCATTTCTATGTTTCACACGTTTCATCTCACAGCAAATCAGCTTCCCCTTCCCATCTGGTAGACATTTCCCAACCAAGACCTCCACAGCATACACTCTTATTTTTAGGTTTTTTACATCGGCTTGCCATTTGGTATGAGTTACGCCCTGAATAAACTCGCTAAATAAAAAATCAAGTCGATCTGATACGCTTTCAGCAACTACACCTTTTTTATCCAATCCGCGGTTGCCATGGGGATGACCACATGAATATCATATGCATGCCTGAGCATTCTGGGGCAGGCAGCAGACCGGGGGCGCGTCAGAAAAGAAATGTTCTCGTTAAAATGTTAATTTTACATATTTAATGGCCGCACAGCCTCCTCGCTGCACCGCTCCTGGGCAGGGGAGCACTTAGTGAGGCGCTGCTCAGCGCCGAGCGAGAGGGAGCTGAGTAGGCTCCGCGCTGCGCACCCCTGCTAACCTCCTCTCCACTGCTCCTCTTTTATTCATCGCCACAGTGGCAGTGGCACCTCACTAGCCCGCCGCAGAGTAGGCTGGATCTGTGTGTGTGTGTGTGTGTGTGTGTGTGTGTGTGTGTGTGTGTGTGTGTGTGTGTGTGTGTGTGTATGTATGTGTCTGTGTGTGTGTCTCTGGTCTGTGTGCTGTGTGTGTGTGTGAAACCGTTGCTCACATACTAAATGGATGCTACAACTACAAAGGACTGTATGTGGCCAGACACGACCGCCTGGTCGATCTGGTTGCAAAGGATTTGCAAAAGATAAACTATGGACATGACAGAAAGATTTACAAGCACAGCACTGTAAAACTTAACTGGTTCCATCATAACACATCTGACAATGACTATTTTAAAAATATTCCAAACACTCCTGACATTGCAATTGTAAATGAGGCTATGAAATCTGTATTTATCGTTGAGGTGGGCTGCTGTTTTGACCTGTATATGGACACTTGCTACTATTCCAAACTATTGAAATATCAACCATTGGTAGATGTCATTCACCAACTTGGATACAACTGTAAACTAGTAAACCTGGTATTTGGAAGTTTAGGCCATGTCCATAAGAATGTGGTCAGGGGGCTGCAAAAAAAGGAGGCAAAAAGACTTGCAAAATTCTGCTCTGTTTCAGCCATTATAGGGAGCATGCAAATATGGAGATGGAGATGTTTTGTTTATCCTTAATGTGCTGAGTATTATAAATGGAAGGACCTGTAAAAGCATGTGAGCCATGTAGACCTGTCACCTTATTAATGAGTATTTAGATAGATAGATAGATAGATAGATAGATAGATAGATAGATACTTTATTGATCCCCAGGGTTTGGATCTTGTTTTCCTTGCTTGCCTTTCAGATCCAAATAAAAGCATTCAAATGTGTGTGTGTGTGTGTGTGTGTGTGTGTGTGTGTGTGTGTGTGTGTGTGTGTGTGTGTGTGTGTGTGTGTGTGTCTGTGTGTGTGTGTATGTACTTCAGAATATGAGTTGGAAAGTTAATTTTCAAATATTTTTGACCTTATATTTTCCCCCCTTAAACACTATAATAATGACAAGTAATAGTAATAAATAGAATTTCAAAATAATGTCATTTTGTGTGCATTGAAAATAATATTTACATAGTATTTATGTATGTATTATGTATTTCTAGTAATTCATATTTCTTATATTTCACAGGAAATGACAAAGTGAGTGTTTTACAGGGACACAGCGGTGCTGCAATCTAGGAGCATGTGGAGGCCTCGTATAAACCCATTAAACTGTGACAGGCCCACTGCTCCACTGACAAGAGCACACGCTCTTGGTTGGCTACAGCGATTCCTGGATTATGGCTTGTTATTTTAGGTAAAGTAAAGCAAGATTAGCACTAAATTGGATATGTGAAATCAGCCGGAAGAGACCTGGGCTCTTTCTCATAGAAACTATGCAGAGCAGGGGACTGGGGGTTGGGGTTGGGGGTTGGGAGTGGAGGGGTTGGGGGTGGATGGTGAGTAGGGATGGGGGGGTGGGGTTGCCTGGGTGGTGTGCCGGGCGCCAAGCTGAAGCGCAGCCCTAGCACCTGGGGTTCCATGGCGGGCACCTGAGGCATGCCAGAGAGAGCATGAGACCACTGGCTCTCTCCCTCTGTGTCCAGGCAGGGGGTGGGGTGGTCAGTCTCCGCTCCGTGCTGACAAGAGGAAATGAGACGTCCACAGAAAGGCCAGCAGCACAGATGCAGATGCATGTACAGTCAGGACACAACAGGACAGGACAAGCCTGGGAACTGCAAGGCTGGCCAACGCTTTCAACAGTCACGAATCAAAGCATGATGTGGCGTTGTCAGAGATGAAGTCGCTGTGGGAGCCGTTGCAGTGACCTTTGACTGCAAATCTTCAACGTGACTAATCTCATGTGTATGCACTTTACAGAGGCAACTTTCTAAGCTCCATATACATTAACTTAAGTGTGCCCGAGCACTCCTAGCCATGCATGGGGGCTGACCTTTTGTAACTTAAAAGGCTTAAAATGTGTTATTGCATCCAGACTCTTATCCCATGTGTCCAATAGATGAAGAGAGAGCGAGGCACAGGACTTACAGCGGTCACATTCTCCATGGCTGGCCTCAGCTAAACTTCCCTGTGTTCCCTCCAGCTCTCACGTGGGATCCTCGGAGGATAAGGCTGGAGCCGCTAGTGCCTGTCCCCCACTCCCACTGTCCCATGCCTGCCCAGAGCACTTGCTGCACTCCCTGTGTGTGTGTGTGTGTGTGTGTGTGTGTGTGTGTGTGTGTGGCTTTGTTAAACAGATTTTTTCTTTGCAAGCCAGCATTCCATAAGTCATGGACTCCGAGAGTGTAGAAACAGAGTTTCCAGGTTATTCTATCGACACCAGAATTCTGACAGCAATATTTACAGTACTGCATAGCTGCATTTAGATTCCTTTTTGTCTTAGTAGGAACTATTTTAGTTGCCCACAGACTATTTATAGCAGTGTTTCTTAACTGGTGGGTCGGGACTCGGGACCCAAAAGTGGGTCGCGGAACCATTCTGGGTGGGTCGCGAAGCTTGTGGTTAAAATAAAAACTATTTAAAATGCCACCTTATCAGATCTAATTGGACATTTATTTTAACATACTTTATTCATGTAGCCTGACGAGCCAGACCCACATCAAGATGTAGGGTCTGGGAACTTACCATAGGCACTGCTCAATCCAAGGGTGTAGGGTGAGGACACTACTCACTAACCCCCACAAAAAAGCCACTCCAGCCACTAGAAATACGGTATATATTTCTATGCCTTGAACTAGCACATCATATATATGACTTACACTTTGTTTCTTGAATTAGCTTCTGATGTCTTCTTCTTTCTTTTCTTGCCCGACATCCTCGAATCGACATCCAAGTAAATATTATAGAGCTAAGATCTTTGCAGCCAAGTGTGGCAAAAACTTTGAATCGACAGCATACAGGAAGCTAAGCCAATCAAAAAACTCCCAAGCCAACAAAGAGTTGCTAGACTATCCTGGCTGCAAATTACATTTGATGCCGCTATGTGCGTCTAGATTTCTAGGCTGTTATTCATGGCCAATGTCAGTCATTACCATGGACATAAACAATGTTTATGTGACAGGTCATCGTAATTTTAGCGGTAAATGAAAGACTGCGACCCTGAATATTTGAAGAAAGCTAAGATATGGATGGAAACCCCAGTATGTGGTGTGGAGTTACGTAATTGCTGGCACATGAGAGCATGAAACATCAAAACTAAAATGCCACGTGGAAACAAGGAACCCCTGTCAAAGTCATACCTGTTGAGTACCTTGAAAGGTGACATAAGGAGTTGAAGACTTCACGTACAAATGTAATGCCAAAAGTTTGCATGTTTCAAACAAGTACAGTAGGTCTACAGGCATTTTGTGTGTCTTACCATGTGTGTCATAACGTGACTTTATGAACATGGGAAATTGTGGGTCCCGAAGCTAGACCAATTAAGAACCACTGATTTATAGCCTAGAGAATCTACATTGCAAATCAGTCCTACAGTGTAGGTGGGGATCACATTGGCCAGGGCAAGCGGCAGCGGCAAGTGTAAGGCAACGCTCAGCAGATAATAAGTTCTATCTCGTTCCTAAGTTACACAAACGGTTTACCTAAACTGACAATTTAATACGCTCGGATTGCGCTTTGAAAGTTGAACCAAGTTCAACGCTCAGCTTGTTTAACACTGGAGTTACGCTAGCGCTGCCACTGTTCCGCTGCCGAACCATAGAGAACAATAGGAAACCTGCCGCTTGCTGCTGGTCAGTGTGATCCCCACCTTATGGTTTTTATATTGCTTTGGAATGCTTTCCCAATCATCCCCTCTCAGTCTGTGCCTTTATTCTTGTAGAGGAGGATTCTACACTCTGTAATGTGTCATTTTAGAACCCTGCATCGGAACGTTGGCAAAGGAGGTCATTTTAGAACCCTGCTGGAGTTCTCAGAGGTGTTCCACAGCGACGCGCATGCAAAAGGACAGATGAGAGAGGCTCCCTAGATGGCTGCATCTGGTCAGACCTTCACGATTCCCGCCAAACCCGCCAATTGTTATCTGATGGGTAGAGATTGTGACATGCTCAGACCGTGCTGACCTTTTCAGACAGCACAACTCTGGTGAGTGGGAGTATTTATTCAGTCAGTCATGCTGAATATCGGGGAGAGCGATGACAACACTCCCTTCAGTATTAATGAGCAAGATATGAAACTTCATAGTGGTACACTGACTCGGTGTTGGTTGAATACAACACCCAAAACTATTGGTGGAAAAAAAACAATAACAAATCAATAGAAGCACACCTTCTTCTTCACCATCATAATTAGCTCCTTTGTGACCTTGTCATGTCCAGAGGTGTGACGCTCAAACTCTTACTGAGGAGACATGGGAGTGGAAAACACACACACACACACACACATGACACACGCATGCACGCACACACACACACACACACACACACACACACACACACACACACTCATACACACATACTCATACACACAAGAACAAGAAAAACAAGCGCCGAGGCTGGTCCATGAGGTCATGGCGCGGAGCGCGGCGGGATTACGCCGGTAAAGGTGCCCTGGGAAGCGTGCGCTGATGGGGGCTGACAGCGGCGGTGCTGGACTAAAGCCCCGTGCCCCCACATTCTCCACTCTCCCCACCACCCTCGCAGCTATCTCCAGCCGCACAGTGTTGGAGTGACTTAGCCCCGCATGGGGTTTATCGCCAGGTTATTAGCTCCATTGCTAGCCAAGCCGACCAGACCACTTTAGTGTGCTAATGGGAGCTTAAAGGTCACATGC
>NC_063189.1:31334389-31374389 GCF_017589495.1 Alosa alosa | reverse complement strand
CAAACAATAAGGGTAAGTTGGAAGAGAGGCAGCCGAGGAAGCGCATCCCATGGTGCACTAGCGTGACAGTTTAAGTAGCGCGGTGATGTACCCAGCAACATGCCCCCAGGGCCTTCTCTCTCCTCCTCCTCACATCCACTCTTAAAGTGTTTCTCTCTCTCTCTCTCTCTCCCTCCCCCCCTCTCTCTCACTCAGAGTCCCATTCTCATTTAATCAAAGACTCACTCAAGAAAACATGGTTTAAGACAGAGGCACTTAGCTCAAGTTCACAGCCTATCCCAGCGCCATGTTCCACTCTCCGCTGTCTCATCGCTCTCAATTGCACAGAGGCACACAGACGCGGAGCAGCTGAGTTCCTGAAATGCTGCACACAAAAACGTACTTTTCTGCTGCTGTATACGTGAAAAAGTAAAAAGTAAAAAATGGATGACTATTGACTGTTGAGGTTGTTCAACAAATTAAGACACACGTAGAGAGAAAGAGAGAGAGAAAAGAACACCACATGAATATGATGTGGGTCAGATATGCCACACAAAAGAGGCGATTGTCCAAATCTTTGTCCGTGCCTAGGGGTTTTGACTCCTCGCGGAGGTGGACAAGGTCAAGACCAGTTCAATTAACGTGCACACATTCCAGCGCCTGCACGACTTCCCCCCAGAGCTATCTACCGTAACAGAATCTCCCTGAAGACATACCTGGCTGTTTGCTGTTGTCTAGACCCCCAGAAAGGATGGTATTGTGTCTTACCTTAGAGGAACAGAGGGGAAATTGAGTTGGAGCAACAATCCCGCATATGTCCTCACAGAATGAGACCACAAAATGGGCAAAATTAAAAGAGGTACTTTCAAACCTGATGAATAGAAACATAAGCCTCTTGGTTGTGGTGTTGAATACATCTGTCAATCAAAAGCACTTTTGAGCAGGTCATTATTGATATTAGGTCTATGATGACAAATCTACACACCAGATGAATATGATCAGCCATTTCAGGGTAAACATCTTCAGTCTCTCTCTCTCTCTTGCTTTTTCAGTCACTCACACACACACACACGCACGCTATCACACACATACGTATGCACGCAAACATGCACACACACACACACACACACAATTTCCTTTTTATTTCTAAACTCGAAGCCACTTAAAAATCGGCAGTGTGTGGAATAATGGACAGACTGGCCTCCCGTGCGTTATGTAAGGATAGGTCCGGGGATGCAGTGGGCAGGACGGGACAGGAACACCGTCCGCCTAGGGGGAGCATATAATTGAATTGCATTTACTCGGCCACACCACACTCCCACTAAAAGGACTGTATGCTGCAAAGTGAATTAAATAAAAAAGCGCTTGAGCCCAATGGTCTCCCAATGCCCCTCCCCCCCAAAAAAAAAACCAAAAACACAAAAAGTGCTACAAGCTGTTCTTTATATAGGTCAACTGGGACAATATATCATGTTATTACACGGCTCTTCATAATGCTGAAGAATGTTCCATTCACTTGAATGGGCCTTCCCAACGTTCGGTGGTCTGATATTTCTCAATAACAGACCGTTGCTAAATAGAACAGACAGCTGTCAAGGAAAATGGGTTTTGTGCTTCTAATTCACGTCTTTCATATCACTACGCAAGGACTGGAACTTCATTCAAAAGTGAAAGCAGACGGTTGATCAGCTGTGTTCTAAAAAATGTTTGATTCAAGTTCAACGTGTGTTGTTGCAAACTATTTGTTTCTCACCCAAAGCCACGATGAAACGGAAACAAATAGGTTATAGCCTCGGCTGCGCGTCGGGATCCGGTCCGCCCTGTCGGGACCTATTTCCCGATAATTAAATGTAATGTAATGTAATGTAATAATGACCGGCGTCATTACTGATACTCACTTACTGTTATCCAGTTGTGGGGTTGGTGTTCTGTCAGTCATTACCTATTGACAACTTTACTAACTTTACAATAAATATGTAATAATGTGAGTTTTATCATGCTTCAGTATTTCTTTTTAGGTTAAAACATCAGTTTCCAAAATTAGTTACAGTGAGTCACAGTGAGTCCATGTAATGTAGGCTACATGCCCAACTCTGTGAGAGTCGTCTGCTTCCTGAACATTGTTTTTTTGTTGCTCCAGAGAGTACTATTACAATATCCATTCTTGCTTGATGAGATTCTCAAAAGAAATGTAGTTCAAAGTTCACCTGCTTTTGTGTGGGTGCTTCACTTTGTACTTGGGCCCTGCATGCAAATAGACTTTCATCGGAGCACATAATCAAATCAGGGCTGCACTTTCATCATGAGTATTCATTAGCTTTGTATTCAGCCGCTCCCGCTAAACCAATTCACCAGAATCACAGCACTGCTGAGCACAACTCGCTTTTGCATCTGTTTGGCTGAATTTGGGCTCCGGGGCAAATTGAATGGGCATTGGACTGAACTGAGCCTATCATGTGTCCTGCACCGTATCCAAGATGTCCGAACCCCAACCTGGGCTTCCACACACACCTGTCAGCAGTGAGCAGGACATGTCAAGCCTGGGGGGCTGGACAGGCCGAGGAATTAGACACGGGTCATGGGCAGCGCAACCTCCTGTCCAGTCTGTGTGTATGTACAAACATTTCTATAGTAGTCTCCTGTGTGTAAAAGCACACAGAAATATTTGATTTGAGTTACGGGGCAAAACCATGACTGCCCTGAAGATTGCTCTGCATTGACTCAGTTTTCCTTCTACATATGTCTTTAAACAGTGATTTAATACCAGATACCACATATGAAATGGTTTAATATTGACCCCCATTGATTGTTGTGTATCACATATCACACAGTCGTGTTGGTATTCTCGTATCTCACTGGTAATCATCACATACATGTTACAGTACAGTAATATCATTACTGATCAATGTTATTTACACCAAAAGTTGAATAACATAGTTTACTATCCTATACCTCTTGAATTGATTTGAAGAAGAGGCATTTGCGCTAAAATGCGTCTGTGGAGCATAGATAGATAGATAGCCGTCCGAACGTAGCCGTGACAGGCGCTAATGGATGGCATACGCTGCTTAATAGATGAGAGGGCAGGAGTCAAGTTAAATATTCATTCTATCATTTACCTGAGAAACGGAGGTGTTAAAAGGAGTCAAGCAGAAAGAGCAACATAATTACTCACAAATGGCGGGATCCTGTGTCACGTTTCAAACAGACTGCATCGGCTCTGGGCTATTCTATCTTGACCAACGACCTCTGGGGCAACATGAGATGCTGGTGGGATTTCCACTGTGTGTGTGTGTGTGCGTGTGTGTGTCTCTCTCTCTGTGTGTGTGTGTGTGTGTGTGTGTGTGTGTGTGTGTGTGTGTGTGTGTGTGTGTGTGTGTGTGTGTGTGTGTGTGTTTGTATGTGGGACAGAGAGAGATGGAGATGTAGCCAAGTATAAGTACTCTTTAATCAATTCGAGTCTTCATATTTCATTACAGCAACATGACTGGCAAAGAGAGCAAGAGGAGTATTGTAGGATTAACGGTACAATGTCTACAGTATGTCATACATGCACTACTATGAATCACGCATAGAGAAACAGTAAATAATGGGAATGATTCCTCTCTCACTCACATGTAGACATTTAGACATGCACAAAGGCACACAGTGTCTGCTGTAGATCCTGCAGTTTCCAGTTGAACTCTACCCAAGAGGCTTCACTTGGGAAAGTGTCACCCAAATGTCAGCTTAGGCCCTCAAACAAAAGTCGAGTAAAATTCCTGGAACTGGCAACACATTTTTTTTTCTCCTCCAACAACTCCTAAAGTACAGAAGAAAGGAGACCATTTAAAAAGAAATCATAACAAATAGTAGGGAGAGAAGGAAAGTGTAAACAAACTTTGGCTGGTAGAGACGCCTGTTGTGAAAGGCCTTAAGCCGTCAAATTAGTTTCAGGGTCAGAGGCTTAAGTACTGTCCTTTGTGTGGCGCTGACCCCAGATCGTCACGCCTCTGGAGCGAAAATCAAATAAAACAATACCCACGTAATGAAAGAAAAATCAGGGAGATTTGCGTAAGCTCTCCTGACGGCCATTGTGGGGTAGGGATGTGTAGCCTCCTCTGGGGTGTTTTTGACGGAAGTGACTTCTCTCAGATAACCAGCTGGATTGTTACGGGCTCTGCCCAGACACACACACTTGGGTAATCACAGAACTGGTGCTTAGTGATTCATTCTTACTGCAGCTATACTGGAAGTGCCCTTCAATGGGCAAGACAAGTTTGTTTGTTTTCTATGTCTTAAGACATGTAGGTTGCTTGTGCATACTTAAAATGTTTTTATTTATTTGTGTGTATGTGTGTGTGTGTGTGTATGTGTGTGTTCAAGCGTGCACATGTGCTCCAATGTTTGTGTGTGTGTGTGTGTGTGTGTGTGTGCATTCATGTGTGTGTGTGTGTGTGTGTGTGTGTGTGTGTGTGTGTGCATTCACGTGTGTGCGTGTGTACATTCACGTGTGTGTGTGTGTGTGTGTGTGTGTGTGTGTGTGTGTGTGTGTGTGTGTGTGTGTGTGTGTGGAGCCATGCATGGGCAGCCAGCATTAGCTCTGCTTCAGGGAGCTGTTCAAAGTTTGTTCGCGGTGTGCACGACAAAAGGAGAGCTGGTGATTATCGCTCCCAGTGGAAGCACCCTGGCCCTGTACAGCACAGTAATTGCTGCCACTGAGCGGGAGTGCCGGATTGAAGATGACACCAAACCATTATTGCAAAATCAAGTGATGTTTTTGCAAATTATACTGGTTTGGCTGAGCACAGTGAATCACCCCACTGAATGCCATTGAAAGTTAATTCCAATCAGGATGCAGAAGACCCTCCAGCTTTGCAGACATGGCTATGAACAAGGACACTTTTGGGGGGAACTTCAGTCCCTGTTTTGTGGTGGCTATTTTGTGATTGTTGACGGGTGCTCATAATGGCCAAATAAATTCCACTCTGCAGCAGTTCCCCATAACTTTGGGAAGGGCCAAGGCAAATATGAATGAAGGGATGTATTTTAAATATTTCAATAACACCAATGCATTTATTATCTGTGACGCCTCTTAGCCATGTAGGTATCAAGATGTTAAGGATGTTAAACTTCATATCAACCTTTCTCACAGGATTTGACTGGCATAAACATTGTACAAGTATACTAAAATAATATGAAATAATAATATAATATAACAACATAGCATAGCATAATAATTATATTTTTAAAATGTATAAACAGCCCAAATGGTGCACAGAAAACATTTTTGCTTTTGGAACATTTATAGACGTTGAGTAATCTTTGATATGTAAATGACTTTTCAATCCTTTGTAATGGATATATGAATATATTAAACAAACTCTCTAGCACATAAGAAAACAAGTGGACAGGAAACATGTGTTGGTCTGCCGTGTTGTTTGTGCTTTATGGGACTTTGCAGTGATCTGTTGTTCAGTCCAAAGCAGAGGCATGGTCGCCATGCTCAGGAGACGCAGTGCGGCGCTGCCTGCCTGACGCTGCCTGACGCTGGCCTACCTGTGAGCAGTCTGAGGCTAATGCACCATGGCAGCCGTGGGCAGGCCCCCGCAACCCCCTCGCCCTCCCCCACTAATTGGTGACCTCTGAACCTGACACATGGGGGAGCAGAGGGTGACAGAATGGAGCGAGGAGGACAGGCAGGAAAGGGTTAGTGCAGTGAGAGGAGCTGAACAGGGCCATGGAGGCCATTACATCTTGCACACCACTGTGGACGTTAGTCAGAACTACCACTTCCTATTTTTTAACACACTGAATGACATGGAGAGACAGTGCGGTCAACATGAATATTATAGCAATGTGGTGGTTGTTGATTCCTAATTTATTTGTAGAGCACTCTCAAGAAATGCCAAAATGTGAGGTTAGTATGTCCCAAAGTGTTCAATCTTTCATTTATTCAGTTATTCAGTACTTTCAGCGGTATGATAAGCACTTGCTGAATATATTAATAACCCGAATTCCAAAAAAGCAGAGAGGCTTTGTGAAATGTGAACAAAAAAAAGAATGCTATGATTTACTAAACATGTCAACTCTATATTTGATTGAGAACAGTTCCAACAAATCCAACATATCAACTGTTGAAGGAAAGAAATGTGACTATATCATATTGAAAATATAAGCACATTTTAAATTTGATGCCAGCAACACATCTTACATCTCATCTCTTGTGACAGGGGCAACAAAAGGCTGGAAAAGTGGTGTAGTGATAAAGACAACAAAAGAGGAAACATTTCTCAACTAAACTGGAGTCATGATTGACATGTGGTGTTAGGAAAGAGCATCCCAGAGAGACTGAGTCTCTCAGAAGTAAAGCCGTGGACATGATCAAACAATAAGAGTAATGGTTTTTTTTGTCCTAATTGCAAAGATTTAAGGATTTCATAATCTACAGTACATAATATCATTGACATACTCAGATAAACAAGGGACAAGGCTGAAAATAAATATTTGATTTGATTTCATTGTGTTTTTTGTACGTCAGATGGCACTGCATTAAAACCAGACCCTTTTTCTGTAAAGAAAATCCGGTTACATTTTACTTGAAGGTATCTACAAGAGTGACATAACACTGTCATGAACGTGTCATAAACATTATACACAATTCATTGTGACATAATGATTCTGTCACTTACTTCTGTCAAATGTCATTCGAAGTTAGGGTTAGGGTTATTGTTAGGGTTATGACAGTGTCATGTCACTCTTATATATGTACCTTCAAGTAAAGTGTTACTGAAAATCCTCAGAAAAACTTCTGATAACCATTGTCTATGAGCACAGTTTAATGCTCCATTTACAAAGTTGGAGTTTACACTCTACCATGCAACCATGAGTATACACTCTACCATGCAAAGAGGAAATTTGATTTAGACATGATAGAAATTCTACCATCTTATCTAAGCCTGAGCTTATTTAAAATGGACTGAGGTAAAGTGAAAAAAGGTCCTGTGGTTAGATCAATCAAAATGTGCAATTATTTTTGGAAATTATAGACTCCTCTGGACTGAAGAGGAGAGGGAGTGACTATCCAATGTATCCAACTTATTAAAGTGTTTAGTTCAAAAACCAGCATCCACAACGGTGTGGAGGTGGATTAGTGCCTATGGCATGGGCATTTTGCACATCGGGCATGGCACAATTAATTCTGAATGATGTACACAGGTTTTGAGCAACTTAAACCTTCATCCAGACAATATGCCTTCATCCAGACAATGTCTTTTCAGGGAGGACCTTGAATTTTTCAGGAAAATAATGTCAACATTAATTCTGCACATATTTAAACGGTATTTCTTCAAAGAGGAAGAGTCCAGGTGCTAAAATGACATATCTGCAGTCCAGTGTAATTGAGTGCATCATGGAATGAAAAACATGAGACGACCCCAGACTGCTGAGCAGCTTAAATCCTATATCAGGGAGAAATGGGACCACATTTCATTCTCAAAAGGTTTCTTTTTTCTTTCAAAAAAAGTCTCTCTCGTTCAACAGTTGATATGTTGTCTTTCAACTATTCTCACTTACATATAGGGTTGACATGATTTGTAAATAATAGCATTCTTTTTTTTTACATTTTACAAAGCGTCCCAACTTTTTCAGAATTTGGGTTGTAAATAAAACATCTTAAAAACATTCATAAAGGGTTATACATGCATAAACTGTTGCAATGTTATAGTATGAGCCCTGATCGCTTGAGGTAGGCTATCAGAATGTGTAATAAAGGTTTTTTTTATATCTTGATAGCACCTCTGGCATCTGACAAATGACAAAATGTTGCTTATTCACTAAATGTTCTGTAATGAGCCATACTAACTTCAGTCATGCTATCATTAATTGTGGGACTTATGCTAACGCTTCATGATTGCATCATGTCTATCAAAGCCCTATATCATTCCCTATGATACATTATGAACTCCTTATAAACATTTATACATTGGCTTATAATGCATTAAGAACACTAAAGAGCTATCAAACATAATGTATTTCCCATTCTGAATAAAAATAACAAATATCCACTAAGTAATTTTGTTCATTTAACAAGGCATCTAATAATTGGACAGGAGCTTTATGTAAGAGTAAATACATACATATGTACATAAATACATAGATAGATAAATACATACATAAATACATAGATAGATGGATAATTAAATAAATCTTTGGTTTCTGCCTCGACTAAAAAACCCATTAGTCATCCCCGTCTGGCTTCTTTGCTCTTCAGGAAGCCGGTGGCCTCTGTGGTGTTTTTTCCCTTTTTTTCCTCCTTCTTTTTCTCCATATGAATCAATTTGTCTCCACTGACAGAAAATAATTGCAAAGCAAACAAATTATCTCTGCCACATTGAACACAACTCACCCCGGGGAGACGCCATGATGGCGGGGCATGGTATTGCCCATGAGTGCATGTAGGAGAGAGAGAGAGAGAGAGAGAGAGAAGGACAGAGAAACAGAGAGAAAGAGAGAGAGAGAGAGAGAGAGAGAGAAGGACAGAGAAACAGAGAGAAAGAGAGAGAGAAAGAGAGAGAGAGAGAGAGAGAGAGAGAGAGAGAGAGAGGGGCTTTATGTATAATCTCCATGTAGTGGCATTTGTGTTCCAATAATTACTGAACTGTACGTTCTGAGTGGTAAGTAGTAGAACATATAGAGAGTGGAGCGGAGAGGAGGGGGGGAGCATGAGGAGAGCTCAGAGCACAAGAGCAAAAACAGAGGAGGAAGATATCTGCCTCTGTGCTACACCTACACACACCTACAGAGTCCACGCAACAGACTTATAGGCAGGAGCTTATAGCTGAACAGAACTACAGTATGGCTTCAAGGGGAAATTAGGTTCATCAAGCGGATGTGTGTGATGAAGTAGAAAGTAGAAAGGATGGAAGGACAACAAAAGCATAGAGAGAGGTAAAAAGAAACAGAGAGAGAATTGGAGAGAGAAAGAGAGAGAGAGAGAGAGAGAGAGAGAGAGAGAGAGAGAGGGGCCTAAAGTGGCAGCATTTGCATTATATATGCAAAATGTGGAGTGCTGAAAAGTGTTGGGTTGTGCAAGGCAGTGCTCTCAGATTGAAAGTGACTACACGGTTCCGGCAAAGGCCACAGGCTGCTTCGGTTGGCTCCCTTTAGGATTTCGCCACTCAGGCTCCAAGCCACAGAACGCAGAGAACGGAGACTCCTCTCAGTCGAGCTAACAACAGCCGGCTTCAGACACGGCCAATGGAAAACCCAGAGCTGCTTTACATTTCTATTGTGCTGCTACATACATGCAATTGTAATAAATGTGTCTAATTGACATTGACATGGAGCTATTTTCTACCACACAGACACATTTGATTTCCTCTTGTGATAACAGACATGCAGTTTTTTACACTCTGCTTTTGCAAGGCTCAGTGGGGTACCTCAGAGGAAGGTTACTTGAGATGTTGTTTAAGCCAAGTCTAAAAAAACAATTTTTTGTGAGCGAGAAAGCAAAACACACACATGTGAACACACACACACACACACACACAAACACACACCCATGCACACACACGGACACACACACACGCAACCACACACACACACATGCACACACATGCAGACACACACACACAGACACACACACACACACACACACACACACACACACACACACACACACACACACAGCTACTGTATGCTTCCAGATGGGCCCAATAATGTAAATCCTGCAGCACATTAAGTTTAGCCATGGCTAAGCACTACAGATCCTTGTAACCCATTTAATGCATGGCAACATGCCCCCCCCCCACACACACACTTCAATCCCATAACACCAACAAATAAAATCACTCATCGTCATGGATATGTCACGGTTACACTCTCTCTGGAGTCATTGGTTAATCACTGCATTCACCTCCTCCAGCATATGCTTGCGTTCACCTATACACACCATCAGCCTATCCCGTCTCAACTTAGGTAATGTATACTCCATGGTTCGAGCCAGACTTAATCTATATCATTCTTATACAATTTATGTGGCGGAGAATTCCCCCACCCCTCTTCAAGGCCCAATTATGGTCTGGCGATGGATTAACCCAGTAGGTCAGAGCCACGGTCCACAGAGGGTCGCTGGGAGACGGGGGGAGGGACAGCATGTCCAGTGCTGTCTATGTAAGCATGGCTAAGCCTGTATACTGTAGATCCTATATGGAATTTGAACAGTGATTTGGGTTGGACAGCATGGTACTGCTTCTAGGTGCCACATAAAACAATGAGAGATTTTTTGATTTTATAACATTTAAAGGTATAGTCAGCAATTGCTCAGGAAGTCACATTTGTTTAAAGTTCACATTTATATTTAAATTTATTAGCAAATGCTTTTGGACCGTGCGTGGACCAAGGACCATATGAAACACACCAGTGAGGTAGCTCACCCCTCCCTTGAGTATTCCCAGAGAAACTCCTCGCAAGGTTTCGTTTTTGTCTGGGGGACAGGCTGCCCCCACTTTGTTTGTTTCCAGTTTTTGGAGCCAGGGCTGCCTACAGAAACCGTTTTTTTTTTACAGTGTGTTCACAGAATGGGCAGCTATCGTGTCATGAGGAGATGGTTGCTGAATGTGACTAAAATGTTATGGGCTTGAAAACACGTACAACCGCTGAGTGCCTGCATCTTTAACTCTAACCCTTACAGTCCTCTGTAAAAGATATTCAAAGTTCATAAAGGTCACACATGTAAAGGCATGATGAAGATAGTATGGGTCTGGAGGTGAAAAAAGGAAAATAAATATATATATATATATAACATATATAATAAATGTGAATAGTCTAACAATACACAAAACACTACATTGCACCAAATGACCATGTTTTACAGCAATGTGGTGAAAGATTCCCCAACTTCTCCTTGGCCAGCTTCTGTCTCCTATCCTTCCCAGGGGAATACAGCTACTGCATTCCCTGGAGTCAGTAGAGCAGAGCCAGAGAATGTCCCACTGTAGGACCTAACTGCTCCAGCGCCGCCACACCAAGGAGTCAGCCACAGGGCTGTCTGATGCTGGAGCCCTGACAGGACAAATGATTCGAGTCATGTCACGTGTTAACATGTGACAGAATCTCTCTCTCTCTCTCTCTCTCTGTAGCACCTGTGGACTGATATATTCTGGAGATTGTTCCTATTTGTGCTTGGCTTACTTCAGTGAAGAGGAGAGACACACCAGCTGTTGAAAAGGCTGCTCTTCCTCAGAGTGCAAAACCTGCAGGGGAAGTGAGGAACCAAGAATGGTCGCTTGTCTTTCACAGGACGCCTGTGCCCATTTTCAAAAAGCATGCATTTCCCGGCCGTCTGGAGAGGGCTACACAACACCACCAATTACAGCTAAAGCTTACAGTGGGCATCAGTGGACGGACAGGATCTCACCTGTAAATGGCCACATGTCCGAGGTCATTCACCACTCAGCGCCACCAAAGCCCTCAAAATCTAGCGTGCGTGCAGCTAAAGGGTCATTTACGCCTTCACGGTGTTTGTCCTCGCACCTTCCCCTCGGCCCGCTCCTGGGGGTGGCCACTGGGGGCAGGGGGGAGAGTGATGGAGAGAAAGTGGACCCTTGGGGCAGAAACACTGCATTATTTATTTTCAACAGGTCTGTGAATTTGGTTAGACTTGAAAGTCAGGTCAAACTTGACCTTGACAGCTTCAAGCAAGCTGGAAAATTCAGCAATGGTTAAATTGGGCAGTGAAGAAGAGAGGAGTCTGTTTTTAAATGGAGCCCAACGTGTAAATGCAGCCTTTAAGAGATTGTTTTCTGAAAATTACTTTTTCCAAGTAGTATGATCCGGTAGTACCACAAAGATGGATTTCATAAGCCGATGTCCGAAATCCATTGTTACTAATGCCATTCATCCTAATATGAGATCTTTTCCTTTACTGCAGCTTTGCCAATCTTTCATTTCTGGTCAGTGACTCATTAAAACTCAAAAAGCTCGAAAGCTAAATAAAGTTACAAGACTTTGATTTTCAAAAGTTTTCAAAACCCACAAATATTTTATATTTTCATCCTTATATCCAGCTACATATTTCACATTTCAAAGAGAACTAAAAAAAGATATGTATATAAATATAAAACCCTAAAACGTTCCTGTACAGAAATCCTATGGCTCACTCCAACTTGGCTAAAATGGAGGATTAATGAATTGGACTCTGCTGCCACCTGCTGCTTAAGGTCAACAATGGGGTCAGTTTGCACCAGGTTTTTAATATGTTTTAATAAAAATCGAGTACTGCTCAAAACCTCAAACTGATAAATTCACAATATAATCACAAGGCAATATTGCTATAATCTGTGAGTCAATGAGAGCAGTGAAAATAACCAGAAATGACAAAAGTTTGAATATTTCAGTGGAAAACATGCAGTTTGGCGTGTGGAAAAAGTGTCATTAGCTCTTTTACCATTCTTTATCTATTCATCTGTCTTGTTGTCCTTCAATAGTGCAGCAACAGATAGTGTTAAATATCCTGCTCCTAGAGTACCATGAACTACCCTGAACTACACAACAATTGCTTTCCACAATTGCTTTTCTTTGGCCAGTGGGGGAGAGGAAGAGAGACAGAGGACAAACAACATTACTGCCAGTTAGCCCTTCTATCCTTAAATAAGGTATTTACTCCCGAGTACTTAGCGAGCACAGGGCCACCTGATCAGTGAAACAGGGGCATATCCACTTGTGTAGTGTCCAAAGTTGGAAACGCAGCTCTCGTTGGACAGTCATTCTCAGAGTGCTCCTTTTCTACCCCTGGGGACTTGCTGCGATGATGGGGTTCAGGTAGCGGCGTGTGGCCTGGGCACTCACTGGCTGCCTGTGTGGGCTGCCTTCAGTTCCTGAGGAGCCAGGTGGGAGCTGCGTTCCCCGACTGGGTGAAGTAGGCCCACCACCAGGGCTTCTCCTGCCTCTCCTCGCCGTTCTCTCCCAGCTCACGCTGCGTGTAGCTCTCAAACTGGTTGTAGGGGTCGAAGCGCTCATACGTCTCCATGCCCGGGATGTAGAGGTCGTCCATCTCCGGCTTGTACGGGACCCTCTTCAGGACAAAGTCCACGCGACCGGCCCGGGCCATGATCCGCGGCAGGTTGATGCGCTTCACCGCTTTTGAGTAGCCGGATGCCGTGACGGTCAGGATGTGCTGGCCAGGAGTGAGCAGACGCCAGTAATCCCCGTCCTCCGCTGTAGCAGGAGTGCGGTGGGGGTCAGGGACAGAGTAGAGGGGTACACAGGAAGGTTAAGACACCGTGCTAAAGACACTGTGTTAAAGACAGTGTCCGCTGCGTTAAAGACAGTGTCCATGTTATTGTAATAACTATAATACATTTTTAGCTACTGAGAGAGCTGCTCAATCTTCTAGACTTTCGATTCAAAAGGGAACAGTGTAATTCAGTAAGAGATTGACATTTGTATTTACATTAAACTATTTGGTTATTTGTTTAATCAAAAGTGCTACAGGAATTAAATGAAAATGTTACATAGGTAAGCATAGGTGGCAAATAGGGAAGAGATATATTTGACATGAATTTAAGTTGAATGCTTCCATTTCCAGGAAGCATGACTTCCCCTGTAGAGGAACATACATGTTTTGAAGCAGAGCTGTTTTGACAGGAAGCCGAGGACCCTTATGGCTTTGTGATGGCTCACCTGTTGTGATGTCGTGGCGTATTCCCTTCACTGATATGATTGCACCTTTAATTCCATTGCCATGCTCATCCCTCACTACACCCTTGATTCCTCTGTGGACCTGGAACAAGTCAACATGAAAGAAGCCTAAGATCCCTACAAGAATGATGCAACAGTGGCCAATTCACACCATTCAGTGCTCAATTCTACATACTCTTAAATACAAGCATGGAACTTGGTGTTCATTTATGCTGCTAATGCTAGCTTTGTTAACCATTCCACGTTGTTAACCATTGAACATTGTATATTATGTATTGTGTCACAGTACCACTTATGCAGTGATCACAGTAGTACTGAAACACATGACAAAGAACCTAATGAAATGCAAGTGATGATAACATGACTAGATGAAAGGCCACAGTGGAGAAACTCTGGATCAAAATCAGTAGAGCATTATGGGAAACTGGGCCTACGGCTTCCATGAAGCTGAGGAGGGACTCTTTATTTCGTCTCCACTCCGGGTAGAGCTCCGCCTCTGACGGAAACTTGTCACAGCCCAGCTCCACGGTGACCTCGAAACAGTTACTGTGCAGGTAGTTAAAGTCAGCCATACCTGCAAATGAATGAGGCATTTGGACAGTAGGACATTATATTGGACAGCCATTTTCAGGCTACAGGGTACTAGCTATAATGAAATGTTCAACTCCATACTGTGCAATGCAAAGGGATCCCTCTGACATGGAGTAAAGGCAATTAACTAGGTGTTCAGGTCTAAGTATAATACTGTACAGTAAATGTGAATTTCTGTGGGAGGAAAATACCTCCTGCGAAGCTATACCACTGGGCCCCGTTAATGATGCCCCTTCTATTGATAAACGATGCGCCACATCTGTTCGTATCGTTGTTGGCCATCTCAGCATGGGCGTCAGCATAAATCCTGGCCAACTGCTTGAACACCTGTTATCAAAAAAAATAATTTCAATTATATTGTTATTATACATATTGTATATTATAGTATATAATGTGATTATGTGGCATTAGAGGTATACAACAATATTGATGTCGGACAACCCCTTCCTGCCCCAGCAAGCCAATCAGCTAAACTCACATTTACACATTTATTCATTAAGCAGACGCTTTTATCCAAAGCGACTTACACATGTCTATTATATTTACATTTATATATAAGAGCCATTCTCCCCAGAGCAACTGCATTCTAGCCCAGCTCTTAGCCACTACGCCACCACGCTACCACCGCCCCAAGGAACTCATAAGGAACGTGAACCCTGATCCGTGACCTCTGACCTGTTCGTCGGGCGTGGGAGAGTGCAGCTTCTCCTCCTGGGGGTGTCTGGAGAAGTCAAAGGGGTAGGACACCACCAGCTCCCCACCGTGCAAGCTGGCCGAGAGGACGAAAGGAATAGAACGGATCCATTTCATCACCGCGTAGGTCTCTGGAGCCACCTGCAGGGGAACACAGGGGTGAGACACACGGACCGGGCAGTACTGTGCTATTAGAACCGTATGAGGAGCAAGGGTCAGTTAATAAGCTATTAATATGGAAGAATTGCATTCATTTGAAGGCATACTATCATGAAAAGCATGATCCTAAGAACAAACCATAAGATAAACAATCAGTCTGCTATATTTATGCAGGTTCCTGAAACCCCAGTTTGATAAAGCACTTGATGGAGAAGCCATGCTAGTTTCAGTGTCATGAGGGCCCACAGGAACACTGGGCATGACGATGCATCGGTACCTTGCCAAACCAGTAGGAGTCGGGGATGGGGATGTGGTCCACTCTAAAGCGCCTGAAGCGGCGGCGGCTATACGCAATGTGGGTGAGGGCAGGGAAGTTGCGGTTCAGGTCGATGTTCTGAGCGTTGCGACGGCCACTGGTCCATCCGTTAAAGATGTGGCCCTGTAGATATTTCCCACACACAGCAGCAGTCAGAAGAGGGAAACCTTAATTAATTCATTATAGAGAAACAAGCAGACAGAGCTCTCTTTTATTGTGTGTTTTTGTTCTTGTTGTGAGTACTGACTCCAGATCAGCCACTGGAAAACAAATGGCATATTTTAGTCAGGCGTGTTTCAAAGTTGCAAAAGTACAGTGCAGTTCAGTCTAACAGAACACAGAAAACACAGTATAATTGGCAGTTAAAGGTACGGAGAGTGAAGTAATTAAAGTTAGAATTGTTTAAAGGGTTTGGCTTTAGTTGCCTGTTGAAAGTACAAAGTATGATATTTATAAAGAGAAAGAAATTACAATTTCATAATGGACCAACACGGTTCACGGGATAGCAATTACGGGATGACCAAAAAAGACTGGTTTAGATCTGTAATAGATCCCTGACTTGACAGCATTGTGTAGTTGTGTAGTAGTTACAGCTCTTTTGTATAGCTGTTTTGTTTTCTCCCAATTTTAATGATCAGCAAAATGTTGAATGCAAAGTGATAGGCCTATACGTGAATGAGTGATTTTCCTATTCTTGCCAATAATCCCTTATGTTGTTCAAAGTACTGAAGCACAAACTGTATTTGAACTGCCCCATAACAAAACTGAATGCTATCACTTCAGCTCTCAGTCTAGACCTGTTAAGCTATGCATTCAGATTTCAGCCTAAGATCTAGTTTATACTTACTCATGGCACTATATTCCTCTGTGATATCTCCCTCAGGTGATATTCATTTTTTCAGCTTACTTTGCAATTACCTACAGACACAGACAAGACTGGCCATACACCAATCGAGCCTGAACAAGCAGAATATGTTGTTGTGGTGCACCCTGGAATATGGATGGTGTTAAGCTGGGTTCTGAATGCACACCTTTACAGTGTGACAAGATTGGCATTAACAGGCTTAGTGACAGTATTCAGCATTCTGGTACAGGGCAGTGTCTGGACGTTTCAGTTTAATATTTCTTGTTGTAGCCCGTGCTGACCCTTTCAAGAGAAGGGAAGGGAAGTTGAATTAGGTTTGTTGAATATGTTAAAGGAAAATTCTGGTATTTAGCACTTTGAGTCCCTTTTCTGGTTTGTTTTGGATGAACTAGAGTGGTGGACACCAAAATTTTGACGAATGCACAAACATGTCCTTAAAACAACCCTTAACGTTCGTTTTCAAAACTGTGCAACTCACCGAGTGGATAGTGGTGTTCGTTGATGTTCCAAAACAAGTATATATATACAGTTTCTGTCGTGTTTTATTTGGCATTTTGTAAAATCCCATTGATTTCTGTTGGAAGACTCATTGCACGTTGATATTAC
This sequence comes from Alosa alosa, assembly GCF_017589495.1. Taxonomy (NCBI): domain Eukaryota; kingdom Metazoa; phylum Chordata; class Actinopteri; order Clupeiformes; family Clupeidae; genus Alosa; species Alosa alosa. The sequence continues at coordinate 31,357,500 of NC_063189.1, read as the reverse complement.
TGCGCCACCGTCTATGCTTCAGGCTCAAATATTGAACGCAAGTTTATACGTGGTTGTGAGGTGTTCCACAATAGCAAATAAGGCGGCTGGAAATCATACATTTCGCCGATATATTTGATTGTAATACTCAAGGAACACCTCTAACTACGAACGTTAAGGGTTGTTTTAAGGACATGTTTGAGCATGCCTGTAGGCAGCCACTCTGAAGCAGTAAAGGCGATTCAAAATGAGTCAGAAAAGTTGAAACAGGACCAATCGTCAAAATTTCGGTGTCCACCACTCTAGTTCATCCAAAACAAACCAGAAAAGGGACTCAAAGTGCTAAATACCGGAATTTTCCTTTAATCTAAAAGGAGGAATCATAAGAAGTTGCAGAAGTGAAGTTGAATTAGCTTGGTTGACTATGTTAATCTACAGGGTGAATAATATGAGGTTCACAGACACAACTGACACAGCCAAAGGAGGATAGGATAAGTAGATAGGAACTGGACTCCATATGTGATGTGATCATCTCATTTGTCAAAACAATGTTGATAACAGTCTTGACAAACTCCACACATCTTACGGCGTCACTGACTTAACGATGGAAAGATGAGATCTTTTAGCTGCACTGTTGTGTCCATTAGCCTGCTGGGAACACTTAGTTCTAGTTTGAAAAAGAAAGTAGAGAGTAAAGTATCATTAGTGGGAACTAAAAGGACATGAGCATTCCTACAACCAGCTGTCCTTTGCCTACTCTAAGTATCCTCTTGAGATGCAGTAATTCCATATATTTCCTGATGTAAAAAAAGTGGAATGAATTAAAATTAGATGAGCACTTCTTTGGGGTGGAACCATTAAATGGTTTTCAGTAGCTTACAGTTGAAAGTCAACAGGAACCTGTTGTACAATCAAGGGCAAGTTTTAGACTGAAATTGTCCAGTCTGTCATACATGCTCCTTGTTTTTTTTAACTCATGATAAGTTATCTAACACAGGCTTTTCTGAATGGTGTGACCATGATTTCTGTGACATCTGTCACACTAACTCTCCTCCCTAAACCACAGACACACTCTGGTGGTAGGAGGATGAAGCACCACGGCCGGGTCTGCAGACGGACGCATGTTACGGCACGGCGTGGCCTGGCGTGGCGTGGGGCGCGTGGCGATCGGCTGGATCGGCTCGAGCCGCGGATTTGGGGACGGATATTTACTTCCTGGTTGAATTCAGGGTCGTTGCGATCGGCTACCTCAGCTGCGGCCAATTCATAGCCGTCAGGGTTCATGGAGGGGAGGATGTGGATGCGGGTGGTGTTGATGAGCGTCTGGATGCGCTCATTCCCGAGCAGGTACTCCGAGCACAGGTACTCCGACAGGTAGATGAGAAGCTGCCGCCCCAGCACCTCGTTGCCATGCATGTTACCCACGTACTTCATCTCTGGCACCACTAGAGGGCACAAAAGGCAGCAGTAACATTTTCTCTCTGTGTTTTTTGCATGTGTACTATTTATATTCAGTTTACTTACTTTACTGTGGAATATGTTTTGGTTCAAGTTTGTTGTAGTACTTGATTGAGATGGACACACATTCTAACAGTGTGATGAAGCTTCAGGTCACCAAAGCGCTATCTATCAAAACCAATCATACACACAGTCCCACAGCAACCGCTTTGGCTGTACTTACATAGCTCATGTTGTCCTGGATTACTGGAGAACTCGATGACCAGCAGGTCTTTGCCCTCAACACTGCGCCCAATGCTGTACGTGCGGGAGATGTGGGAACATTTAGCGGCAGTCTTCTTCAGGGTGTTCCACATCTGGGCGTTGGTGTGATAGGTAAACTGGATGATGGTGGAAGGCTCGTCAGTAAAGTTGGCAAAGGCAAACTCTTGCCTTGCTGAGAATGCAGAATAAGGATAACAGTGAGGAATGGGGTCAATATGCCCACTCCATGTTACTCCAGCCTACTACCACTACCTAGTACATGATAAACATGGTCAAGGCTTAACCCAGTGCTATTCAGTGCAATACTCGCAATGCCTTCAAATCTGGCTTCCGTGACTACGATAAAAGCAATAAAATAAAAACGAAAGCAGTGATTGGCTGCAAAAGTACACAAGGTCGCTTGCGCCTCTCACACTGGGCTGTCAGATAACATAACCTACACAGGAATTCCTGCGTTGGCAGCAGTATGCATGTTTCACTGGTTTATTGTACAAATATGAAATATGACAGACGTAGGATGCTAATGATAGCCTATCACTTGATTGAGGCATTAAAATGCTGCTTATTGTTTGTTCAATTTCTTTTAAAAATATGAGCTATGACAGAAGTTGGGTGTGAATGTTATATATTCCATCCCCTGATACTGTTTTACTGGTTTATTTGACAAATCTATATGGACCTGCTCTATGTCTGTTTGGAATTGTTTTGAGAGCCTAATGCATATGAATGTCCACCACATCCAGTGATTGTGAATATATTTTACTGAACTGAAATTAAATGGAGCTGGATACTCATGAACGTATATCTCTTATAGCCACAATAGGAGTAATTTTAGCAACACCATATTTTGGGTGGACCACAAAGACCCAGTGGTTTTCTTGTATGGCCCATTTGGTAATGAAGTTGAATAGCCCTGGCTTAAACAATGGCTGAAATCAACAACATCAACAACCTCTCTATTCATTACAGACAAACAAATTGCAGCCAGCTGAGACTGGATACCAAGGTTGACTGCAAAGGACTGCTGAAATGACAATGAAATGACAATGTAAAAGAAGAAGGAAGTTCACTTCACTGGTCTTGAAGCCTCATGCGGCCTTCACATACAACGTGACAACAGCACCCATTATTTTCAATGGCTTGTGCGGCGCAAGAAAGGTTTGCCAAGCGTCGCTGTCGTCACGTGGTGGTGACTACTACTTTGCGCTGACCCCAGTGGCCAGCGTAGCACATACCACATACCATGATGTAACATCTCTCTTTCACTCTCTCCTACCTTTAAACTCGGACAGCGGGTCGTAGCAGCCCTCCTGGCCACTGACGAAGAAGCGGTCACAGTCCAGGAAGTATGGCCAGGCCATGTCGATGCCCTCGAAGGCGTGGGAGCAGCCACGACGCACAGCCTCGCAGGAGCTGCGGCAGGGTTTGAGCGCGCGCCCGGAGCGGCACTGCGGGGCCAGCACGGAGCAGCCTAGTAGCCGCAGCTCCTCGGAGCACTCGCCGTTGAGCAGGCCGTGCAGCACGCTCAGCAGCAGGTACTCGGCACCTTGCTCGGCATCCACGCGGCTACGGTGGCCCAGGATGTTGGGGAAGGTGATGTGGCTGTAGGGCATGTCCTGGCAGTAGGCCAAAGACATGTCTGTGCAGGTGACTGACGACACACAGACATACAGCACAAACACACACACACACACACACACACACACACACACACACACACACACACACACACACACACAAAGGCATGGATGGGGAAAATGTCATGTCATAGCTCACAATAAATGTATCAAGAGTAAAGATACACACACGTACACACAAAGACACCCACTCACACACACACACACACACACACACACACACACACACACACACACACACACACACACACACACACACACACACACACACACACACACAACAACCATGTCCAAATTGAAATAATCGCGCTCAATATTCCGCTTATTTTCATGACATTACAAAACAACTAATCTTCAGCAGTGCCGTTTTCTCCCAGAAGCCAAGGGAAGCCAGACTTCCCCTATCTCACCTGACAATCGTTGTTATCGTAAATGAAACATTTTATTTCATCGAATTACGGTTTTGTTCATTCTTGCCGTGTTGTCATCTCCCGTTTTCATGTATTATTTTGCAATGAATGAATCAGCGCCCCATAAATTGTATGTAGTGAATGTGGTGAAACACAGTACACTCCCATCATATCCAAGTGGCACCCAGTTGGAATCCTTGGCTATTTCCCAAAGTCGACCATGCTTCCTTGATAGAATGCTTCCTTGCGAGTCAGGTTCTACAAAAATGAGGGTAGAGGCCTCTCTTGTGTTCTCAGACTCTACTTTGGATCAGACTAGCTAGTGTGAACGTGCACGTCACTGCGGTCCGTCTGAGCGCTTCCACTCTTAACTGCACACTTATGTTTCAGTAGGGGTGTTGCTCCGATGCATGTCAACGCTGAGGATTATGGGCATTTTTGTTCACCTGAGGATCTACAGATGCATCCTTGAAAATTCTCAGAACTAAGGTCACGACTTTCGGAGCATTCTTGACGTTGGAACAGTGCTCGGCGGAGTTCGATGACGTGGCGACCTTAAAAAGGCGCCCATTGAGTATGCTTCCTCGACTTTGGGAAACAGCCCTTTTTGCTAAAGCAACGTGTAAATAAAAAGATGATCAACCAATCAAATTAGGTATAGTTACAATCACTGTCAAACTGGGATTCGTCAGCACCATAGAAAGGAAGCCATCCTCCTGTCTATCCCTAACTGTCTATCAGTCATTTAGTTAGGTGCAATTTTGAGTTTCGTTGAGATTAGATCATGCTAGCAAGTGCCATTGTGGACAGTAGAGATTTAAAATTGTTAGTAGGCCTACAAAAGGATTAGTAAACTGCTTCTTTAACAATGACTTAAAATAAAATCTGACGGCAGACCAATGCCAAATCTGGAGGTTTGAGAGGGTAATAGTTTTAGGACTTTCACGAGTGGCAGTAATCCAGGCTGCGTTGTTAGCCTACATTGCCGTGACATTGCGTGTTACATAGCCTATTCTTATGCTCCGTAGCCTACGCATAGGCTTAATGTAGTGGTGGCCGAGTATGCAGATGTGTAGAGGACGTCCTCCACTAGGCAATGTGTGAGGGCGGGAGGAAAGGGAGTTCAATCTTTCAGAGACAAATGGTAGGGGTTGGACCATCAGACGAGTCAAGAACGTGATGTCAAACGCGTCAAAATGATGTGATATTCTGGATGTAGGCACATAATTTACTTTACTGTTTATGGAGAATACAGCTGGAAAAACTTGTTTTCTTTTAGAGTCTATGGACAAAATAGTCTCATTAGGTAGAACATTTTTATTATTATTTGTAATTCACAGTTATGTATTAAATAATCGATTGCACCTGACTATTCACTTGATCTGCCAGAGTCAGCTTGGAGGAGTGTTACTATGTGTGACATTGGTTTACACTACAGCAAAACATCAACAAGTAAGCTATCAACAAGTTTTCAGTACCACTGTTGCAGAAATCACATGGAAGAAGGTATCCTTTTGATTTTTTGTACATGTTTGCACATTCCAACATAAGGAAGCAGCATGGGGAACGTTGTTTTTCTGCCTTAATTTTAAGTCTTTCGGAGATCAATGACTGTCGCAGCAAGTGCATCATAACAAAGTGGTACCAGACCCTCTTATAACAGCTGTACTGTGGCTATACTGCAGGCTCGGAAAAAGAGTTAAAAATTAAGGCAGAAAAGTCTCCCATGCTGCTTCCTTATGTTAGCAAAAATTTACAAAAAATCAAAAGCATCCCTTCTTGTATGTGACTCTATGGTGCCATTAGTAACATAAATAATCAATTTATTTTCCTGTGTTGAACGTGAAATGTGGTAGGAGATGATTAAGGAGGGTTAGTATGGGTTATCTACAGATATGTGTTCCTGGCTCTGCTGATCACACCAAACATACACAGGTGGCTGATGATTTTCAAGCAAGAACATGGCTGTTTTAAGAGGCCTTAGGCAGCAGTATAATTTATAGACAGTCTTGCCTGCTCCAAGACTCCCTCTTCCTTCACTACCTTTCCTTTTCTCTCACTTTCTTCATCCTTCTCTCTTTCTAAGACACTGCTCTCTCTGTCACCCCCCACCCCCTTCTCAAAGAAACGTGTCATGTCATGTGATGTCTGTTGGTATTTGTGACTGTTTTTTTTTCTTCCCCAGCCTGAAAAGATCAGGCCATGACCCCAAGGCCTTTACTTCGCAAGACCACTTAGTTACAGACAACAGATGGCAACACATCCCCCAGTCACTAAAAGCACAACATTTGTAGTTATTTTTGAAGCATAAAATTGGCAGCTATTTTCATGCTGAGACAAGTTTGCAGTACTTCCCAGTAATACCATAAGGATAATTTGTACTATAGAGCGTCTGAAGGCCTGAAGGATTACTTACCTTTTTCTTCGTCTGGAGCTCGGCATCTTCCTGAAAAAAAAAAAAAATACATCATACGAAATAGTCATTCGCTGGTGCACCGGGTGATGACTGATAAGTCTGTCATCTTGTTGAACGCTAGATGGTAGCAGAGAGCGTTCTTAAAATGCTCACCAACTTTACTTTCTTGGGATGCTGAAATAAATATAGACTCCTCACTGTGATTCCCAGTACAACACAGAGCATATAATTAGTCTGCAAAGTATTGTTTTTGGTCTCCAGATCGTCCCCTTAACTCATAACATGAGACAAAACGACACCACGCTAGTGAGAAGCACTGCTATTAGGCCTATAGCTCAAAGTCTCTAAACGCCATGTCTTAAATTGGCCTAATGAAATGAGAAGAGGAACTAACGGTAGTTGCTTTATCATAACACTCCTGTTGTTATGACACGTTAATAAAACATCATCGCAACAAACAGCGTAAATAGTTCTACATGTTAAACCCATTAGTAGGCTAAGAATAACAAAACCAGAAACATGACCGGACTGGTAATAGATGATGCTATTACACACAGCAAGTTTACAAGAGAGCTGCACCATGAATGAGACATGATTAGATATCCTAAGTAATTCACTGTTTGTGTAAAATCATGGTCAACATCACCTAAAGCCTCGTCTCCAGGTTCACATATCCGTGGCGCAGCAAAGCATGTCGCCAGAACACTGAGAAGGACGACCACGGAAGGCATTGTGCGCTCTGTGCGTTGTGATGTGGCAGCCTGCACAGTAGCCTGCTCTTGAAGTGTATGACCTCCCGTCGAAACTCTGTATTGCAAGAATATTCTCCGAAACTCTGCCAAAACGATCAAATTACAGCACCCTGCTGGCTAACCAGGAGGCGTGGACATCGTCCAAATTACTGGTAGGTGTTTCTTTCCAATAGCAAGCAATGATTATCTAACCTATAGTTACTGTTAAGTTAACATACCATAGGAGGAATCTAAAGTACAACAGTGTTTGATGAAAAAAAAACTTTTCAAATAGGAAAAAAAACCTGTGGAAAACACGTCCATTTTCTTGGCGTTATTCTAAGTTTCCAAAGATGGGATTCCAGATGAATACCCCTGGCAAATCATTCTGACATAGCCTAAACCTGCAGATCACCTTTTGTTAGATTGTCAAATATCACACAATTGTTATTGTGAACAATATTTATTAATATGTTATTTGGACCTTTCAGTTGGAAATTAACCACTGATGCAAAAAAATATAGCTCATACTCCCTGGGAGTTGATAAACGTGCTTGTCCGAAGCAACTTAGATTAAAACAAACAAACAAAAAAAAACAATAACTATTAAGTAATAATCAACAATAAATGCTCAGAATAAAATGATAAATAACAAATGGTGTGGTTTGCAAATGCTCGGATTGGCATTTTGGGCTTTCATTAAAATGGCATTTGTACAAGGTCCATTTGTAGTGTGATAATTTACTGAGACCATTGCTACTGGCTGCACTGATAAAATCTGGCCATTCCAGACAGCAAATCTCCAGTATCTTGACTCCTGGCACACTCTTGAGAGTTTAGCAGTAAGGGGGTTGGAATTTTCCCTAAACTTGTGAACAACAAAACACAGTGATGGACTACAGTGTTACAGCACAACAACAAGAACTAGAAATGCAATTCCGAGGAATTACACGAGGGGATGCAGTCTGCTGGTTAGGGTGTTGGTGGGGGTGTTGAACTTGCTGCTAGCTGGTTGGTAGGGTAATTGTGATACCTGCAGAGGTGCTTTTGGAGTAACCAAATTTGAATCTTGTGTGACATGGCATTATTCAGATATCACACTTAAGGTGTTTTTGACCTTGACATTTGACCTTCAACCTCCAACTTCAACTCACTTCATCTTTGAGTCCATAAAAACACTCGTACCAAATTTGAAGCATGTACGTCAAGCCGTTCTGGAGATATAATGCTGAATGCATGAGATATGGCTGGGACTTTTATTTTGACACACAGGAAACACTTTAACAGGATGTGTAGTTCAGGTAGAGCTAGATTGTATGCTTAGAAGCTGAGACAGTTGGAATCCTCACAGGTGACACCTATGCCAGTGTTCTGATTAGCCTGGGAACTGCTCTGAGAACTACTTAACGAGCGCAGCTGGCTCTATTATGACATCACAGCCCCCATTCAAGTCTATGGGGAAAAATACACTTTAATTACAAATATCTCAAAAGTATAAACTTCTCAAAAATGAAAAACGGATGGGGACGGTAAAGTCTTGGAAGATCTACGGAACGGTGTTTCAACCAAATTTGTACGTTAAGCGGTTTGGGCTGAATAGCGCGCACAAAAAGGTAAAAAGAAAAATAAGAAGAAGAAGAAGAATCCGGATTTCAATAGAGGGGATGCATCCCCTCTAATTAGACCACAAATGGTTCCCTGCTGCCACTTTTAGGCTACTATTCAACAAACCAACACTTTTTCAAACAGAACCAAATAGCATATACTTCCAACTGAGATCCATCCATGACACACACGCCTTGATGTGTACAGTCTCTGGATTTGAGAGGGCATTCTCCAACAGGTAAAAGTGGTTTGTTTGTGTTACAACAAACAGTGATGTGTGTAGTCCCAGCAGTCAAGCATAAGGAATTAGCAGGATAGCTCATTGTTTATACACCTGAGTAGCCAAAGCCATTAGCCACTTGCTGACTCAGTATTATCTCCCCTTATGGCCACAGAGTGCTAGCGTGCTAGTGCTAAGGCGTCAGTTCCTCTCAGTCTCTGGATGAGTTAATGGTCCGCTTGGCTTTCAGCTTGCAGAGGCTAGCTGACTCGCCGCGAGAAGCCGTCGTTGTCAGTGTCCGCAGTGCTGCTGTGTCCTGAGGAGGGGTACACTCCGCGTCCCAGGGCCCTGTTGGCCATGCTGATCAGAGCCTTCTTGAACTGCTGGCGAAGGAGGGAGTACACAAAGGGGTCAAGTGCTCCTTTGCTGTACGCCAGGCATTTGCTCACGATTCCCCAGTGACGATCGATGTGAATGTCCGGCGCCAGTTCAGTTAACCTGTAAGAAATGAACAAGGAGTGGTTGACTGCAATGGCATCTCTCTCTCTCTCTCTCTCTCTCTCTCTCTCTCTCTCTCAATTCAAATTCAAATTCAACGTTGCCCCCCTCTCTGTAGATACTGTGTAGACCAGGGGTGGGCAAACTTTTTGGCTCAAGGGCCACATTGGGTTTTGAAAATTGGCCGGCGGGCAACGTTTACATTGACATTGTAAATGCTCTCTAAGAAGAGTGAAAAGCAGTTTGCAGTAAAGCTAGCCAACGTCATCTCTATCACAGGAAAAAAATAGCGAGCTGCCTGATAACCAAATGAAATGCTCGGCGGGCCGGATTAAAGTGCTTGGCGGGCCGGATCCCACCCCTGGTGTAGACTCTGTATGTGTGCTTTATTGTAATACGTATTTCAAATAAACCCTGTATGTCCAGTCCTGAACTTCCAACCACATTCATAGTCTTGTCAAATGTTCCAAAACATTTAGGCAGATTGTTGTGTCGCAAACCAGGATCAGACGCCTCTAAATACAGAGAGGAAACAAAATGAAAACAAATGCCAGCACTTCTGAAGGGAAACATATTATAATGGAATAAAGGCATGCTAAACACAGCACATAATCTACAGCGCCTTCCTGTGCTTCTTCATGTGAAAGGAATCCTCAGCATTTTATTCAGATGTTCCCCTGCCCACAAAATATTACATTGAAAAAGAAAAGTCTATTGATATTTGAGCTTGACAGCCAATCAAATTGTACCCCGCCCTCTCTCTATAGTTGAGTAGTGTCCAAGCCATATTGTCTTTTTCCCATTGACAGAGCCTGGACTGTAGCCTTCAAAACTTTAGCCCTTTTAGAACACACAGCTAAAAGACTAAACTATATAGAGCAATTTGGTAAAGCAGACAATATTATTTATTAGATCATACTGTCATCATATATACTCCATCATACTGTACCTTGTAGATAAAACATACAATAACATAGACAGAAACTTGGACAAGATATACATAAGCTTCTTCTGTTAATCTCTGACTGTTACATTACTCCATATAAAATGTTAAAACTATTTTGATAGTTACAATTTGTAACATGAGTTCTCTTTCAGTTGAATTCACTCGACGTTAACTTAAGGAAAGTCATTCTCAGATTACGATCTGATCCGATCTCCAATCATCCATTTTAGGGATTTTTCCGTGGACTACTGGCTATATGTATCCGCACCACGAACATCCAGTCCTCTTTTATTCTTCAGTAACTGTGAACATCAAGACTCCAACCCGCTGACGAGGACGAGCTCAACTCAGTTGACATCTTCCTACTTCCTGTTTAGGTGGTAAACCGAAAGCAAAATTCTGAAAGCCTTTTCCAAAGCTGCACACCTTGCCCAGCATGCCTTTTATCAAGGCGACAAATACTCTAAGTCAGAAGGTAAGTATGATGGCAGAGTTCCGTCGTTGCCCAGCTCCCGGTGGCCGGGCTACTCCTGCCATCGATGGGCACGACCAGTGTGTCTGCCCCCACAGTGTTTGGGTGGACCTCCACACGCTGTACTTCCACGTCAGAGGACTCCTGCCTCCCTCACTCGCAGCAGTTACCGCCGGGGCACTCTTGCTTTTGCTCCCCTCTTGGCACTGCTGCTCGTAGCGGGAGGCTTTCACCCAGTTGGACAGGTTTGGCCTCGAAGACGACGCCATGTCGCTCCTTGCCTCAGACAGCAAGGCGAAAGTTGAGTTTTCTCCTCACAGGGGGAGTTGCATTGCGTCCCCAGTGGCAGCCTGTTGACTGACTCGCACCACCTCCGGGAGCTTCATGATGTGACCAGATAGTTCTGATTGCCAGTTATGCTTACGACTGCTAACCTTGCATAAAACCCTGGTCGCAGTTAGCCCACTCACTGTGGAGCTCTAACTCACTGTGGTGTCGACTCACCAAAGTACACTACCACGGCTGGACACTGGGACACGTCAGTATTCTGCTTGTGCTGCATTGTCGGCGTCTGTTTCATGAATACCAACCATGTGTGCACACAGCACCCTGGTGGTGAGTCCTACGTGGGAATGTGTTGTCTATCGTGGCCAATGTGGCAAACGTGTTCCCATTGGTTATCGTTGAGTGAACTTGGCATAAAGAGAAGGTAAGTTTATGAATGTAACCTTTGTTTTCTGAAGGAGAGCATGAGACGTTAACCCTTCCCTGCTCCACTGGCATGCTGGATCTGGTCTATTGATCACTTCAGAATATAAGAGAGGACTGAATTGGAGACTGGTTCAGATCGATGACCTCATCTCAGAATGACTTGCCATTGGTTAATATTTTGTGTTCTACTTCAGAGTGGTTATATGTATAACCTTGCATTACTGTATGTAAAAGCTACTTTGTGAAAACTGCTTAAACACATGGGAAAGGCTTATTTATCATAATAGCTAAGTAAAGTTAATGAGCTAGTATTCATTCACCATGGCTTTAATGGAATAAAGTAATCAATCTTTAATGGTGTAATGTAAATTTCTAGGCCAAGTATACTTGCATATACAAGGAATTTGGTCTCTGCATTTAACTGCACCTTAAAATAATGTTTCCAAAATCGTTTCAGTGGTTCATCAACTCGTAACAGGGTGAACGGCAATTCTGCATTCGCTTCGCGGCCCTCTATCGGCTATAACCGCACTATGTAAGTTTGCCAGATCGGGTAGCGGATCTGTAGTTCGATGGAATGAGACATAAGAAACTACAAATTTGACTTGCATCTGATGTCGCAATATATCGTACTTTTATAAGTCATGTAAAATATTCTACCTTGTCTGTGGACATCGTTATTTGCAAAGCCTGTGCTGGATAAACAAATAGCGTGCGTGCGACAGAGGGAAAGTTCTTTGGTGTTGCTTTAAGTGAAACGGCAATGTCTCATGGCATTTCAATGAGAATGACATAAAGTTTGAAAATGAAATTCAACTGGCTCCCTATGAGTCTCAGCAGCCTTGCTGGCCCATTGCCTTCTGCTGAATAACCCACTTCTGCCCTCTCTCTCCTCAGTGCTAGGCTATCACATTTACATTTATTCATTTACCAGAGGGACTTACAAAAATGAGGAATAACATTCAAGCTACAATGCAGAGGAGACCTTAGATAGACCTTGGGGATGAGAACTAGCAAGTACTAGCAAAGGTGTAGCCGAAGAGAGTGGTAGAAGTAGGAAGAAGAAGGGAAGGGAAGAAAGGAGAGAAGGAGGGGAAGAAGGGAAGTGCATGGTAAGTGTGTGTTAGGTGAGTTGGGTTGTTGGAGTGTTAGGAGAGGAGGTACTCTTGGAAGAGTTGGGTCTTCAAGAGCTTCTTGAAGGTAGAGAGGGACGACCCTACTCTGGTAGCACTTGGTAGGTCATATCACCATCACATTACTGATATATGTGGAGATGAGGCAAATGGAGAGGATTACCAAGTGTAGTTTGTGCCACTTGATATGCGTGTATGTGTGTGTGTGTGTGTGTGTGTGTGTGTGTGTGTGTGTGCATTTGTGTGTGTTTATTTGTGTGTGTGTCTGTGTGTGTGTGTGTGAGTGTGTGCGTGTGTGTGTATGTGTATGTGTGTGTCATTACTGCATTGTTTATCTTGTGCATTACGTATGTTTACAGCCACTTCCCACTTTTAACCATTTTCACTTGATAGGTTTAGTTAATAACTCACCTTGTGATGACATAAGGAGCAAAGCAAACAACAAAAGTCCCGATGAAAATGCAGATCTTCTTTGTGGCCCTCTGTCTTCTTTTTTTCTGCTCCAAAAGACACCGTTGTTTCACACTGAAAGATTTGGAAATCAATCAACCCATGCATCGACCAAAAAATTGCTCATATAAGGTAAAACAGAAAGGCTTCAATTTGTCTACACAAATTATACATTATACATTATACACCGATCATAAAAATTGGCCTACTATAGGAAAAAAAATGTAAAATGATCCATCAAACAATATAGGAAGTGCAGTTTCATTTCCCAAGTTAACCTCCATAGCTTTGTAATTTTGTGTGGAGACTGACCTTTTGTATATAAATTATACAGTTCCAATAATCAACAAAACACTCCACTGTGCAAGTTCCAGCTCACATAAACTAGTTTAAAAGGAAAAAGTACTCTAGGTTGTTACATTTTTGATGTATGCATCATATTCAACCATTCAATTTCTGCAGGGCAAAAGGTGATTGAGAACACAGAATTTATGAGTGCTTTTGTACTGTCATACCTTGGGTGAATGTCCACCAAAAGAAGTAGCGTCTGTACTGTTATAACGTCTATCCTTTTGCAATGAAAACGGGCAACTTTCAAAACTTTCTGGTAAGTGATGCAGAGAATGATGAGAGGAAGCAAGAAGCTGGTGGTCTGAAACACTATGGAAAATGCAGTGAACTTCGACCTTCCGTTCTCTGATGCGCCCAGGTGCAAGGTGCAAGACGCATATGTGTGGCTGTAGCCTACCCAAGAGTATAACAGCGCAAAGATAGAGAAGGCAAAAGAATGAATCCAGGTGTATCCTACTATTATCATTGCGTCCTTATAACGCATTTTCGTAGAGTAAGTTAGCGGGAAAACCACCGCTATCCACCTATCTATACTTAGCGCAGCCATATTTAGTGTAGTGTTGATTGTTAAAAATATCTCCATAAAACTTATAGCGGAACAGAAGGAATCGCTAAAGGGCTTCTGGTTTCTGACTATTCCGGCCAAAGTAGCAGGCATGTTCATAATAGCAATGATGATGTTGCAGAAGGATAGGTTCAGGATGAAGATTCCTGGCACTTGTCCTCGTATGTCGGCGCTGTAGATGAAACATAGCAGCACCAGCAAGTTGGAAAACAAAGACACCACGGAGATCACAATGATGAGGAGCTCCAGAAGAATATCCGACATGTGCATTGCTTAACACCGAGTCACCAGATGCATTTAAGAATCCATCTCATATCATCAGCTGTATTCCAAAAATATTGATCCTTAAAGAAAGGCATTTTTAGCGACGACTGACAAGTTTAGAGTTATGGACGCATCATATCAGAGAGCTGTCCAGTGTACTGAAATTATCATCCAATCTTACATTTCGTCCAGTGAAATAATTTAGCACAATTTGGTCAGCTCATGTGATATTATACTTTGTACTTTACAGAGTGCCACTAAAATGTTGTGCAAAAGGAGGAAAACGTGTTCACAGCAGCCCTGACTTCGAGTTTGCGATAGCCGGTCATGCGCAAGAGGTAAAAAGCCTTCGCTGGCGCGCTTCAGCTCACGTGCGGCTGGATCACTGCATGTGACGTTTGCTCAATAAACGGAGGGGGATGACACAATAGGCGATGCATTTCAGACACAATATTACACTGTGAATAATTACAGCCTCTAGTTATCTAATTAATATTTGTGTGTGTGTGCTACAGTCGACCTTTCAAAGAACGCTCAATTAGGTTAAGCTCATGCCGTGGAATAGGCTAATTTCCCTGTTCCCACCATTGTCATGCTGAAATATTCCAAGTCAAGTGTGGAAATGAGTCAAGTGTGGCTGAACAAACTACACCTTACCACATCCATGTAGTATAAACCTGCAAAACGTAGTCTGTTGCATGAGAGCAAAATGAGCTGTTGGATACTGCCCCAGATTTGTGACATGGCTGGTGCTTTTCACAGCTACTGGCAGTAAATATAATATCCATGGCAACCATCTTATCTGATGAATTTTGATATCCTTTGATCAACAATTGATGGGCTGTCTTAAACAATGTCCAGTGTGAAGGACCCTTGAAAAGATTCATGCTAATACTATTGTTCACATAGTGATTAACGTTTCCACTAGGAAATAGCCTAATAATAATCATAAGAACTGAAGGCTATATGTTCTTACACATCAATCCCATGGTGTGCCCTATATGTGCATATGCCATTTTTACATCAATAGGTATGAATAATTTAGGTTTGTTGTGTAAAATCCCCACAGCCATTAACAGTTATGATACAATCAAATGTTTACACAACTGGAACTTCGCTTTCATGTTACATGATTAAATGTTGCATATGTTTTATATTTATTTGAACGAAAGACATCAAGTCAGATACATTATTTTGAGAGATGCAGTCCTAGCTTTCGCAATACAACTTCTCTTTGATGGGCTTGTGAATCAAATGAATAATTACCATCAGGGACTGTACTCTGTGTGTTGATCCCATTAGCGTGTGCTAAACTCCATCATCACTGTTTCTCCTGGCTTCTCTCATCCAGGCTGGGAAGTCGTTTTTTTTTTTTTTTTCAAGACCATGCAGCAGAAAACTATGGGAACCCTTTTAATAGTGACCACATGGTCCTTTGGACCCCAAGAGAATATTATGCAAGGAAATGCTGATGGCAGAAGCACTTAAGTTGTCCAAGAGGCAGGGTACGGCTTCCCCCAGAGCGCCCAAACACTGACAGCACAGAGACAGAGGGCTGAGTGCCTGCCTGGTTACATAACATAGAGTCTGTGGGGATGGTGTGTAAGTGTATTTATGTGTGTATGGGGGTATTCTAATGCTTGTGTGTGTGTGTGTGTGTGTGTGCATTCGAGTGAGAGAGAGAGGTATTAGCTTGGTACAGATAAGTTAGTGAATGTTGTTAAGTGTAGTTAAGACCCAAACATGCAGATCTGATTAACCTCTCCATAACCTCTGCTTCACCACCCCACTCAGTGCACACTGCTCTGATAGCCACATTGTGCTCCTCAACTCTAAACGAGGGTTGTTTGGACCACACTGAGGGAAGTAAAAGCAGAGACTTTCTGATGTGGAGACACAGCACTCAAAAAATACTCCATAGAAATGCATTACATGTGGGGAAATCAGAATGTATTTTATTTGGTACCAATGCCTGTTCAGCATGGTATAGTGGCCTGACATTGAAAATTAAAAATAAAATGCAGGTTATGCAGAACAACATGATCCGTTTTATATTAGGTAAACCACCTAGGTATCATGTCACTTCTAATGATTTTAAGAAAGTGGACTTTCTGCCTGTGAAACTAAAGGTTGAACAGCTAAAACTGAATCATATGTTTAACATTATCAATGGGGTAGCCCCTAAGTATTTGGGATCCCAAATTGTAATGGTGCATACTCAACATACCCATAAAAAACAAGAGCAAGTGTTCGCTCCTGTACTTTACTTTACTTTACTTTACATTACATTTGGCTGACGCTTTTTAACCAAAGCGACTAACAACATGGTAAACAGTACGTTTTGGAACAATTCTCACAATTTTAGGACAGTTTAAAAAAACATTAGAGTACAGTAAGAATAAGTGCGTCGGTGAGTGCTGTTTTTAACAGTTACTTGTCAGTTTAAAACGGCTGGTGAGTGCTAGGATCAGTAAGACTTGTTGTAAGTGTTGCTATGAGAGTAGATGTTCTCTAAAGAGCTGGGTCTTCAGGAGTTTTTGAAAGTGGAAAAGGATGTCCCTGCCCTTGTAGGAACTGGCAGTGTGTTCCACCAACGAGGAACAACAGATGAGAAAAGTTTGGATTGGCTTGAGCGCATCGGGTGGTAGAGCTAGACGCCGTTCGATCAGAGGAGCGCGAGCGGTCTGGAGGTAGTGTAAGTCTGTATGAGGGCATTCAAGTAGGTGGGAGCAGAACCGGAGACTACTTTGTAGGCAAGCGTTAGAGACTTGAATTTGATGCGGGGCCGCCATAGGTAGCCAGTGTAGCTGGATGAGCAGCGGGTAACATGTGCCCTTTTGGGTTGGTTGTAGACCAGCGCCGCCCAGCGTTCTGGATCATCTGAAGTGGTTTCACCGCGCAGGCTGGGAGACCTTTCAGGAGGGCATTGCAGTAGTCGAAGTCGTGAGATGACTATTGCCTGAACCAGAAGTTGGGTAGCATCTTGAGTCAAGTAAGTCCTGATTTTCCGTGATGTTGTAGAGAGCTAAACGGCATGACCGGGCGACTGAGGCAACATGATCTGAGAAGTTTAGTTGGTTGTCAAGAACAACTCCTATATTTCTTGCAGTCCTGGTCGGTGAAACAGACAGGGAGTCAAATTTGATGTTGATGTCGTGGTGTATGGTAGGTTTAGCTGGGATGACCAGCAGTTCAGTCTTTGAGAGGTTCAGCTGGAGGTGGTGTGCCTTCATCCATGTAGCCATGTCTGAAAGGCAATCCGAGATCCGTGCTGAAACCAGGGGGTCGCCAGGTGGAAAGGACAGATAGAGCTGTGTGTCGCCTGCATAGCAGTGGTATGAGAAGCCGTGCTTAACGGATAATCTGTCCCAAGGAGGTGGTGTAGATAGCAAAGAGGAGGGGGCCCAGCACTGAGCCCTGGGGAACCCCTGTGGTGAGATGGTGAGGTGCGGATAGCTGACCAAGCCATGATACGTTAAACGAAGGCCCTGTGAGGTAGGATTCAAACCAGGAGAGAGCAGAACCGAGATTCCCATGTCAGCGCAGTATAGAGAGAAGGATACGGTGATTAACCGCGTCAAAGGCAGCCGATAAGTCAAGCAGAATGAGTACTGATGACCGGCGGTCGCCCTGGCTTCTTTTAAGGCTTCTGTTACAGACAGCAGAGCCGTTTTCGGTAGAGTGGCCACTTTTGAACCCAGACTGATTTGGATCCAGAAGGTTGTTCTGTGAAAGGAAGTCAGAGACCTGTTTGGAGACTGCTCGTTCAATGCCTTTGGATAGGAAAGGCAGTAGTGAGACAGGGCGGTAGTTCTCGACTTGAGCAGGGTTGAGAGAAGCTTTCTTAAGTAACGGTGTTACCCGGGCCATTTTGAACGCTGTTGGAAATGTGCCGGAGGTTAGCGAGGCATTGATCACATGTGTGATAGCTGGAGCGATGGTCGGGCTGATGGACTGAAGTAGGCTGAAGTAGACTGCTAAGCAGTCTTAGCAGCAGTGATGCTGGCTGAGAAGGAGGTCAGGAGTGTCTGGTAGTTTTTGAGGTCGTCAGCTAGTTTGGATTTGTGCCATTTCCTCTCCGCGGCTCTGAGTTTGGTGCGCTGCGATCGGAGGGTATCATTTAGCCATGGATGAGAATGTTTGGATCGAGCTGGCCTTGTGGTAAGAGGGCACAGCTCTGCCTAGACACGAGGTCAGTGTGGAGCAGAGCGAAGTCGGTGGCTTCATTAACCTCCAGAGAGGAGAAGGTGTTGAGTGGAGGTAGACCGGAGGCAACCACAGAGGAGAAGTGCGTTGGAGACAGGTTCGGATGTTGCGGCGGAGCGTGACCATCGGGCTGAGGAGCCGGAGGCTGTTCTGACAGGCTGACGTTGAACTGGATGAAGAAGTGGTCAGAAAGATGGAGAGGCGTCACCATGAGGGTGTCTGTGCTGCAGTTCCGAGTGAAGATCAAGTCAAGCTCTTTGCCAGCTTTGTGAGTCGGTGGGCTTTGAACCAGTTCGAGGTCAAAGGAGTGGACCAGGGCCAAAAAGTCCGCTGAGCCTGGGGCATCTAAGTGGATGTTCATATCACCGAGAACAAGAACCTGTAAGGTACCAGCTGCAAAGAGCGCGGCACGTAGCTCTTTTTTTTATACAGGGATTATGCTATAGAATAGCCTTCCAGTAAATATTAAAATGGCAGAAACAAAAAGGGTTTTTAAACAAAGGGTTAGAATTTTTCTGTGGAATAAAGTAGAGAATTAGGTGACTTAGGAATGTGATTTTATATGGGTACAGTATATGTGATATCTGTTGCATGTGTTTGTAAGTCTTGTCCTCTTCCATCAGGGACCATGTTGGAAATAAGTGTTTTTACGCTTTTACATGTAATCCCTTGGATACCCCTTTGTCTTCCTATATCCATAAATAAACCAAACCAAACCAAACCAAATGGGGCTAGTTTGTCACGCCAATATGGCCGTTGTCTACACATATCTCACCCCTTTCTCGGCAAAACGTCGACATGTGAATACATTGAGCCAATCATGTGGTGTGATGTGAATACATTGAGCCAATCATATGGTGTGTTGTGAAGACATCGTGCCAATCATGTGTTGTGATCTCGCCGCTGGAGCAAGATTGGTGTCGTGAAGCCTTGCGCACATGCATTTCTGCCGAAATGGATGCCCGACGAGTGCCCAAAAAGCATTGTCATATGGCCGCCGAGTGGAGGGACTTGCCTAAAAGGACTTTGGTAAAAGCCAACCTGTTAACATTTTACATAATTTAGAACTCAATAAGAATTATGTGCAGTTGATACTACAACTGGCAATTAAAGACAATCGAAAAAAGAAATGAAGTCAAGTGCAGTTGTACATTGTAGTTGTCGAATAACATCATAGGTATAGTAGATCTCTGGTTTGGGTATCAGTGACTATGATCTATACTGAATCCACTGTACCAGATAAAAGGACACATAGCACATTGTTCCTCAGGCTGTGAGAGAGGATGAAAGGAGGATGCGGCTGAAAGGAGAGGAGGATTTTGTTGTTGCTTCTGCTGCTGATGAGGCTGCAGCTTTTGCAGTTCTGAAAAGTCAGTGAAAAAACACCCTGCTGTGCTTGTACTCAAAAACACACACACACACACACACACAAATGTTTTGCATCTCTTTTAAAGCCAGTATGAAAATGACAGGCACATGGCTCATAATTTAGAGTTGTGTACATGTGCTCTCTCTCTCTCTCGTTCTCTGTATGCACTTCCTCATCATTTCTTTCTGTTGCCTGGAGACCAGATAAGGCAGGTGATTTTCATGTGTTACTTTTCCCTCTCATTAGTTCATGTCACAATGGGACTACACACTCACACACACACAAACACACACACATATGTGCATATGTAAACACACACAAACACACACACATATGTGCATATGTGAACACACACATGCACATGTACACACACGCACACACATATAAGCGCACATGTGCATACACATACACACACACATGCACATGTACACACACGCACACACATATAAGCGCACATGTGCATACACATACACACACACATGCACATGTACACACACGCACACACATATAAGCGCACATGTGCATACACATACACACACACATGCACATGTACACACACGCACACACATATAAGCGCACATGTGCATACACATACATACACACATGCACATGTACACACACACACACACATATAAGCCCACATGTGCACACACATACACACACATATAAGCGCACATGTGCATACACATACATACACATATGCCCACATGTGCATATGCACGTGCACGTGCACAGAAACGGCCCCAGCCAGCTAGCCGAGTTTCAGTGAGCGCAGTCGCAGCAGCATGATGGTGCCTTTTGAGTGGGAGTGATGTGTTTATAAATAGCCTTTGCCCTGTTCACATCAGGGCACTGCCTCAGTCTGCATCTGTCTGCTGATTCAGATGCACGCAACCAGCCCCCCTGCCTCCTATCCCAAAACATACACATGCCAACACAAACAGTATTGATTATGTGACTGCCCTCCTCCACGATATCTGTACTGTTAGTTTTAGATCAGGTCAACATTAACACCTAATTGATTGATTAATTAATTAACTTTTCATTTGTTTGGTCTAGAGGTGCAAGCAGACGGTCAAGTCACTGTCTCTGTTCTGTCTGGAGATGTGTCTGTGTGAGTGTGTGAGAGAGTGTGTGTCACAAGACATCTATGATATAAGAATAATAAGAATATAAACTGTATTTTTAGCCAGTGGTTATTGTGAAGTTGTTGGGAGTTTCCCTCAATTTACTGTCTGAGGCTTGTCAGCCAAGAGCTTCCAAAAGCTTTATTAGTTCAAATCTTCACCGCTCTAGTTGGCCATCCAGAACACAAATCTGTTAAAAGCATAGCCAATTGGGAGAATGCCATTTAAAGCATTTTTTATGCGGCTGAAATCAAATCTGCATGACACAATGTCGGTGAATGTCTGCATCAATTGTACATAAAATATCACACCCTAAACAGTACTATAGTATGAAAACACATGGGAGACATGTCCAGCTCCAGTGTGGAAGGACAGTCTAGCTTGCATTGCATCTGTTGTCCGTTCGGGAAGTGGGGATGTCTGACACAGAATGTTTATCTGAAGTAGTTTCTCAATTTATCAGGCCAAGGACCACTTAACCAATAAAAATACCCACAGACCGCCTACTTCAACTGGATACTCGCTGAATCATCTTGGACCTTGCTTGTTGTCTCAGAGGTTTCATTTGTCCCTGTCTTGACAGTTTGAACCTATGTATGCTGCCACATTCTCTCTCATTTGTTACACTGATCATGTTTGACATGTGTTTAAAAGTCTAAACTGGCATAGCTCCATATGCAGTGTTACAAAACTGTCTAACTTCAAACTTGTTGAAGTCTGTCAGGACTATTACAGTAAACAGACAATTCAAATAATACTGTTTGGATTACAGTTTTTGCCCATTGCTTACACACTAAAAGCAAATGCTTAGACCAAAGCCCCAATACCTAAACTTCTTGTAGCATACCTGCTTGAATTTCCCCTTGGGGATCAATAAAGTATCTATCTATCTATCTATCTATCTATCTATCTATCTATCTATCTATCTATCTATCTATCTATCTATCTACTGTATCTACTGTATCTATCTATCTATCTTAAACACTGTGTAACCATAGCTTAAACACATTTTCTGCTTTGCACATTGTTTGCAATTTAGCAAGTTGCAACACACTTATTGCAGAAACACTACACATGATTTCTTATATTAGACACTTTGTTCAAAAGTTAAATCTCCTGTTATCATTGGGAAAACAATTTGATTCAAAATGCAAGCACATCTGATAATTGTTAAAACCCACACACACCTGAAAACATTGAACACCACTGAACACCAATCACTCTAAAGCTTAGCACTAAAACTAGACTTCAGGTAAGTTATTGTGTACCTGTTCAAGTGTGTACTTTTAGATTGAGTACCGTGTACAGTTCTGTATTTGCCCCTTTACTCCCCATTTCTAAAACCTATCGGAGAATTATTTTCAGTGGGCCAATGAAAAGTATATGACCACCAACCACAAACCTGCATGCCTCTTTCGCAAGCAATGGAAGGGGCATGCAGAGACATTGAGGTGGAGTCAGTTCAAGGATGGATATGGCACACAAGGTGATATTTTCCCCGTTGACTAGCCCGAGAGGACATCATCTGCGATATTGACGAGGACTTGTGGCCAGAATCTGAACAGAAGGCAGGATCCGTTGCTGTTGATTTGAAAGAGTAATTTAAATTGTGCATTTGTGTATAGTATGGTTTTGTTGCAATAATTACACACAATAATTCTAATATATAGTATTATGGGGGGCTTAGAATCGTCCTAACACCCCCCTCTCTCCCGCCACCCCCCAGCAGCAGCGCACCTGACCCCACACCAAATCTGCAAAACCATAAACCATGCACTAATCCTCACTGTTTGACACAGTTTTCAATTTCCTAAAACACAACACTACACACGATTTTCTGCCTAACACACAAAAATGTAACAGGAAGTAACTTGATTCCGTTTTTTAAACACAGCCTATCAAAATGCCACACTTATTCACTAGTGCTTGACTCTCTCTCCTCACATGTGTGAACACTCATTACTTTACCAAACACCATCCAATCATTGCCTTAGGATAGGCCTATGAATAGATATACTCTCTTTATGTGTATAGATCCTTTCAATCTGCTTCGAGAGGATTTCCGGTTGAAATGTTCAGAACCAATGCAGATACTTTGAAATGAAAATGAATCGTTGGACTTTAGTGTAATGTTCTACAAAAAAATCGACTTTATGTAAAAGTTGTCTTTTTTACTGTAGGCCTATTTGTGTTTGTCCCCAAGTTAGCATTAGCTCAATGATTCTTTCTGTGCCTCCAGAAATGCCCAAGGAACACTTAGGAAAGTTTGTTCCTGCAGTTGAAAGGGTCTATAGGCCTA